>NC_059205.1:4254254-4449254 GCF_020615455.1 Coregonus clupeaformis | reverse complement strand
AATACTGCTGGGTTTTTCGCAGTCAACAGTTTCCCGTGTGTATCAAGAATGATCCACCACCCAAAGGACATCCAGCCAACTTGACACAACTGTGGGAAGCATTGTAGTCAACATGGGCCAGCATCCCAGAGGAACACTTTCGACACCTTGTAGAGTCCATGCCCCAATGAATTGAGGCTGGTCTGAGGGCAAAAGGGGGGGTGCAACTCAATATTAGGAAGATGCTCCTAATGTTTGTCAACTCAGTGTATATGTAGTAGTGGTGGTCGGTGTAGGTTGGAAGGGGAGACCTCCTTCATTTGGGAAAAGCCATGTATCTATCTATCCATACATTAATCTATTGATCCCACTGTCTGTCTGCCTGCTTGCCTGTCTGGGATCTGTCTGTCCATAGTGACAAAAACAAAACAGCCAATACAAGACATGACAGTTCATAATAGGTTTAAAAAATCAATTTACGCAACATGAACAGTAACATTAACAGTATACATGTGAGCCACATTAACAGTAACAGTAACAGCAACATTAACAGTAACATTAACATTAACAGTAACAGTAACATTAACAGTAACAGCAACATTAACAGTAACATTAACAGTAACAGCAACATTAACATTAACAGCAACATTAACAGTAACAGTAACATTAACAGTAACAGCAACATTAACAGTAACAGCAACATTAACAGTAACAGTAACATTAACAGTAACAGCAACATTAACATTAACAGCAACATTAACAGTAACATTAACAGTAACAGCAACATTAACATTAACAGCAACATTAACAGTAACATTAACATTAACAGTAACATTAACAGTAACAGCAACATTAACAGTAACAGCAACATTAACAGTAACAGCAACATTAACAGTAACATTAACAGTAACAGCAACATTAACAGTAACAGTAACATTAACAGTAACAGCAACATTAACAGTAACAGCAACATTAACAGTAACAGTAACATTAACAGTAACAGCAACATTAACAGTAACAGCAACATTAACAGTAACAGTAACATTAACAGTAACAGCAACATTAACAGTAACATTAACAGTAACAGCAACATTAACATTAACAGCAACATTAACAGTAACATTAACAGTAACAGCAACAGCAACATTAACATTAACAGCAACATTAACAGTAACATTAACAGTAACAGCAACATTAACATTAACAGTAACATTAACAGTAACAGCAACATTAACAGTAACATTAACATTAACAGTAACATTAACATTAACAGCAACATTAACAGCAACAGCAACAGCAACAGCAACATTAACATTAACATTAACATTAACATTAACATTAACATTAACAGCAACATTAACATTAACATTAACAGCAACATTAACATTAACAGCAACAGCAACAGCAACAGTAACATTAACAGCAACAGCAACAGCAACAGCAACAGCAACAGCAACAGCAACAGCAACAGTAACATTAACAGCAACATTAACATTAACATTAACATTAACATTAACATTAACATTAACAGCAACAGCAACAGCAACAGCAACAGCAACAGCAACAGCAACAGCAACAGTAACAGTAACAGTAACATTAACAGCAACAGTATACGTGTGAGAGCCAGGAACAAACAGGCCGTGAAAGCTATCCAAATAAACCTGCAGTGAAGTCCTGGCTGCATCTCAAATGGCACTACCAGGGCCCATATATATTTTTTTCTGTCATTTTAGCAGACGCTCTTATCCAGAGCGACCTACAGTTAGTGAGTGCATATATTTTCAAACTGGCCCCCCGTGGGAAACGAACATCACAACCCTGGCGTTACAAGCGCCATGCTCTACCAACTGAGCTACACGGGGCCCTCATATGCAGTAGGATGACATTTGGGACACACACCTGGGTTGGCAACAATCCCTCGTTAAGGGAGCTCCACACTGCAGCTCTGGAAAACTAGACACTGTGTGTCTACAGTGTAATTGGACCAGTTATAACACTTCCAGGATATGAGTTCTGCTGAGGTGCTGTCTGTAACAGGGTAGAACTGTGGAACCGTCTTGGCCTGTTGGTTCCCAGGTGTGCCTCATTGTAAATAAGGGCGTGGCCAAGGTATAAATGTTTGTGTCATTATTTACGTTGACATTTTAGTCATTTAGCAGACGCTCTTATCCAGAGAGACTTACAGTTAGTGAGTGCATACATTATTTTATTTTTCATACTGGCCCCCTGTGGGAATTGAACCCACAACCCTGGCATTGCAAACGCTGTGCTCTACCAACTGAGCTACCAAGGGATCCCATTTACTACGTGCAGGCTGGCGTACCTTGGGAGGACAGGAGTGGTGACTGTGGCTTAGACCAACTTGATCAGGAGAATGAATCTTGAGCGTGTTGATGGCAAATGTGGCCGTCACTACTAGTACACATTCCCCTACTCCCAGGGCACACCTCCCTAGATATGTTGTGTTGCATTATGATTGTTGAGCCAGAAACCACGCTATTTATTGAAACTTTTTAAACGTTAAAGTCCAATAATGGATGTACCAATCTCACAGTGCCCGTTTAATCGCTCAGTTTGTTTCTCTGCCCGATGCGGACCAGCTGCGACTGTACAATAGCCAACATTATTGGTGGTGTTCGCCTTGCTGTTAATGATGCTAATCCGTAGATGTTATTAATAGCAGATGAAGGGACAAACGACATTTCACGGCCTAAGATTAATTTATCGTTTGTTAGTAGCAATTCTAGGCAATACTGAAACGGCACCTGTTGACTAGTCAGAGGCATGTGTGTGTTTGCATGCAATAAAATTAACATGAGGAACGGATTACTTTCATGTGTCTCTAAAAGAAACAGAACGAGTGATGTGTTTGACTAAATGACGGCCTGACATTACATTTACGTTTACGTCATTTAGCTGACGCTCTTATCCAGAGCGACTTACAGTTAGTGCATACATTATTATTTTCATACTGGCCCCCTGTGGGAAACGAACCCACAACCCTGGCGTTGCAAACGCCATGCTCTATCAACTGAGCTACCTCCCTGCCTGCCATTCCCTCCCCTACCCTGGACGACGCTGGGCCAATTGTGCGCCGCCCCATTGGTCTCCCGGTTGCGGCCGGCTACAGCAGAGCCTGGATTACTAACTTCCATATCTCTATGGGAGACTCACCTTGATGTGCCGGTTGGACAGCAGGCTGATCAACTCTAAACCTTCCGCACTGGCCACTCAGACAACTGACAGAGAATGGGGAAGTACTGACACGCACACTGGTAAACGCAGTGTGCAGCCCCTGATGTAACAATGAGGATGTCGCGTGTCGTGGTGAGATGTCTAGGGTGATACTGTTGTAACTTTATTGCTTCAAGACAGTTGCAATGTTCCGTCGTTGATTTTGCCACGGGAGGGAGCAACAGCCTCCAGGGAAAACACTAATTCAAGATGTGTGCGCGCACCAAACAATCCATTAGTCTGCCTGAAGGTCATTACTTTCTGCTGTGAGCAAACAGTAGCCATTTTGAAGAAAAACAGCTATTTGGTTTGGCCCCTTCAGTAGACATTGATGATTTAAACCAGGCCTGGAGTGGCTGTCTAACAGGAAGAGGAATGGGAGGAGTACATGGGATGGGGATAGAGAGGAGGAACAAGGATAAGGGAGGAGGAGGAGGAGGGGGGTATTGGAACCTTAGTAAAATTAAATGAGTAGGCATCGACAGCATCTATCTTTACCACATGTTTACTGAACTCTGCGCATGTTAGACACAAGTATGGGTGCCCACAAGGGGACAAACTACAGAACAGCAGGGTAGGGGAGTGAGATATATGGAGAAGGTACTTAAGAAATATGAGTAGGGTTGAGAGTTAAAGGGGAGGGAGTTAAAGGGGTGGTCCTCTGTGGCTCAGCTGGTAGAGCATGGCGCTTGGGTAGTGTGTCACGCTCGTCGGGAACAGAGGAGGACCAAGGCGCAGCGTTGAATGCGAACATATTTATTTATATAATGATCACACGATCAAAAACAACAAAACGATGACGTGACAGTCAATGGTCAAACACAAACCAACACGAACAAGAAACCACAATGAATGAATGCCTAACGGCTACCTAAGTATGACTCCCAATCAGAGACAACGAGCTACAGCCGTCTCTGATTGGGAGCCACCCTGGCCAACATAGAATTAACAACAACTAGAACCAACACACAAGAAAACTCACACCCTGGCTCAACATACTAGAGTCCCCAGAGCCAGGGCGTGACAGTACCCCCCCCTAAAGGCGCGGACTCCGACCGCGCCAACCAAATACCACAGGGGAGGGACCGGGTGGGCACTCCGCCTTGGCGGCGGATCCGGCTCCGGGCATGATCCCCACTCGCTCTCTAACCCCCCAAAGTACCCCTGGTCCGGTCTGGCCCTGCTGACCGGAGCTGGACTGCACACTGGTGGAGTGGATTGCTCTAGCTCCGGCGTGAAGCAGCTGACCCGTGCTGAACCAGGCACCAGTGGAACAGGCACGGGCTGTGCCGGACTGACGACGCACACCACTGGCTTGGTGTGGGGAGCATGAACGGCCCGAGCCGGGCTGACGAAACGCACCCCTGACTTGGTGCGGGGAGCAGGAGCGGGCCGAACCGGGCTGACGAAACGCACCACTGACTTGGTGCGGGGAGCAGGAACGGGCCGAGCCGGGCTGACGAAGCGCACCACTGACTTGGAGCGGGGAGCAGGAACGGGCCGAGCCGGGCTGACGAAGCGCACCACTGACTTGGTGCGGGGAGCAGGAACGGGCCGAACCGGGCTGACGAAGCGCACCACTGACTTGGTGCGGGGAGCAGGAACGGGCCGAGCCGGGCTGACGAAGCGCACCACTGACTTGGTACGGGGAGCAGGAACAGGCCGGACCGTACTGGGGACACACACCACTGGTCCTACGCAGGGATCTGGAATGGGCCGGACCGGACTGGTAACACACCCCAGTACCTCTCGCCGTGCCTCTACACCTTCCATCCCCTCTTCGACCAGTGGCCCCCGTAACCTGGCGGCCTCCTCTGCCAACCCGCTGGGCCGCTCTGCCGCGGTCTCCTGCTGGCCCGTCGTCCACGGCGTTAGCCCCCCCCTAAAAAAATTTCTGGGCGTCTCTCCTACCCGTGGACCAGGTCTCCATGTCCCTCGCATATTTATTTATATAATGATCACACGATCAAAAACAACAAAACGATAACGTGACAGTCAATGGTCAAACACAAACCAACACGAACAAGAAACCACAATGAATGAATGCCTAACGGCTACCTAAAAGTATGACTCCCAATCAGAGACAACGAGCTACAGCCGTCTCTGATTGGGAGCCACCCTGGCCAACATAGAATTAACAACAACTAGAACCAACACACATGAAAACTCACACCCTGGCTCAACATACTAGAGTCCCCAGAGCCAGGGCGTGACATAGTGGGTTCGATACCCGGGACCACTCATACACAAAAATGTATGCACGCGTGACTGTAAGTCGCTTTGGATAAAAGCGTCTGCTAAATGGCTTATTATTATAAAAGAGGATTATGGGAGTGGGAATATTCAGTGTCACTTTATCTTAGCATTGACATTAATTGTAGCCAAACTAAAATATTACACTTTGGGCTGAATGATCTTAAATGCTGAAAACTGTCCCTCATGATTTCACTCTGTAAAATAATATCCCTTTAAAACAAAGCTTTGCCTCAGATAGGTCATAGTGACATAGTCAATGGATATTCAGTATGGGGACCCTTGTACTATTGTACAAAATCTTTCTGTCTCTATATCCATTCTACTTCCAAACCGCCTCAACCTGGCGTAGAGGAGAGGGATTCAGGCTGTGCCATTACAGTACATCACAGACCATATACATCTGTCCTATTCATTATTACAGTAGTAGGTCATAGTGTGTAGTTGTGGAAATGCAAAAGGGATGTACACTGTGCACACCGTAGCAAAACGTTTCACAAGGGAAAACGAAGAGATGAGGCAAAGGTCCAGGCCATCCCTCCCCGTTTCAGCCTGAGTTGGTTCCTAGTGAATACTACCCAGTGCATCCCTCTTGCGTTTCCATAGCTACACACTATGACATACTGTAATTGTACATGATAAAAGTTATCAGATATCATTAGTATAACATAACTGTAGCACTGCCGTGACATCACAGTAGTTAAAGCAAGTTTCACCTTAACCAGTCGGTGGAATCTCCTTTCTATGATCACGCTTTTTAGAAACGCAATGTCCTCATTTCTGTCCATTATAGATTTCATCCCAGAGATCACCAAGGACAGCAGTTCAAACACACCTGGAACAAAGGAGAGAAGAGTTAAATACACACACACACAGCGGTGTAAAGTACTTAAGTACAAATACTTTAAAGTACTACTTAAGTAGTTTTTGGGGGTATCTGTACTTTACTTTACTATTTATGTTTTTGCCAACTTTTACTTTTACTTCACTACATTCCTAAAGAAAATAATGAACTTTTTACTCCATACATTTTCCCTGACACCCAAAAGTACTCATTACATTTTGACAGGAAAATGGTCCAATTCACACACTTATCAAGAGAGCATCCCTGGTCATCCCTATTGCCTCTGATCTGGCGGACTCACTAAACACAAATGCTTTGGAGTGTTGGAGTGTGCCCCTGGCTATCCGTTAATTTAAAAAACAAGAAAATGGTGCCGTCTGTTTTGCTTAATATAAGGAATTTTAAATGATTTATACTTTTACTTTTACTTTTGATACTTAAGTACATTTGAGCAATTCCGTTTACTTTTGATACTTAAGTATATTTAAAACCAAATACTTTTAGACTTTTACTCAAGTAGTATTTTACTGGGAGACTTTCACTTTTACTTGGGTCATTTTCTATTAAAGTATCTTTACTTTTACTCAAGTATGACAATTGAGTACTTTTTCCACCACTGCACACACACACACACACACACACACACACACACACACACACACACACAGATGCAGTCCACCTGCATTTACAAGAGGGTCAGTGGGAGGGTCATAAATAACCAGTCAGAGCAGAGGACAAGGTCAGGGGTCATGAGGGAGGAGTCAAACGGTGTCAGAGGTCAAACCAAGGGTGTGGTGAAAACATCAACTAGGGGAGCCCATGTAAGGCATTCCCAAACAGACCATCTTACACATCTACATGTCTTCCTTTCCTTTACACACACACTGGTCTAGTCTGACTTCTGGGGAAATGATTCATGCTGTGCAGGTCACTGTCAGACAAACACACACCTCCAAATGTACCTCCTTGTCCAGTACAAAGACTCAGCAGACACCTTGTCTGTGGAAAGATAGTATTGTGAGAATGTTGCTATCTGCATGCAGCAGTGACATTTGGCTGTATTTACTCATCCCTTTATTTTCTATCAAGGAAAGTATTTTTTAGAATTATCAATCGTCTGCCTCACAAATGTATTAGATATGTACTGGTTGACCTACTTGGATAGCGGCAGTGGCTGGCACGTCATCCTAAACAAAGGACTACAGAATTAGGATCTAACCTAGTATCAGAGATTACATTTACTGGGGCATAAGGTGAACCTGTCTTGTTCTGTGGAGTCTCAGTCTCAGATATTTAATTAAGTGTCCGACAATCTTTAAGGAGTAGAAAAAGGAAAGAAAACAGCTGTGGTCCGAAAACGTGTTCCGTTGTATGGTATTGCTGCCACCAAGTGGATAAGATAGGCTATGACATGTCCAGTTGCACAGTCCAAATAGGGTAACACTCACCAGAGAGAAGGTGAGGGTCCATTTGAACATACACATGCAAACAGAATGAGAGACAAACACACAGTAAAAGCAATCAGAGCCAGTCTGAACCAGACAGTATTAGCCCAATGCGACTTTCACCAGTTTCCCTCCACATACAAGTTTCCCCATTAGTTGTATATCGTTGGTTCCTTTGGATCTGAGTGAACTAGACCAGGCATTGGTCATCAAGGCCAGATAAAGGGATGGTCTGATGTCTCCTCACCATTAGGCCTATACAGACAGACAGAACAAGGATACAGAAAGACCGCATCGGTCCAGATCAGTAGGCTATCCAGAACAGGGGCAATCAAAAAATAGTATATCAGGGCAGCGTTCTTACTGGTACTGAAGGGCCAGTGTATGTGGCCTTTTGTCTCTGCCTAGTGCTGCGAAATTAAATTAACTAGCAAGACTTGGGTAGAATGGGTAGTGCTGTGCACAGCACTTGGACGAATGGAAACCACTAGGGTAGCGGCAAGGGGTTGATTTATAATTCTGTAATGTTGCATTGGGCCCTATGAAAGTTGTTTAACTTTAGACTATCTGCCATACTGGGCAGGGCAGGGGCAGGTGCAAAGACCTACCACTTTTTATCATCTAATTTTATTTGACATGCACATTCTCATTTAGGTGGGCTTTGTTGTTATTTCAACCACTGTAATTCCTCCGTGTCCACCTATCTAGGTGAGACAGTTATTTGTGAGACTGCATTGCAAATCATCGATTAGCTAAAGGGTTTGCGAACCTTTGTCGACATAGGAGTATCCCGGAAATAGCTAAGTGCGTGGAGGCGGGTCTGATCTCATTGCTACGCCTGTTTCCTTTCACTGGCACTGCACAGAAGAGATTGTGCAGTTTAGGCGAGCAAATAATGGACCAAAGGCCTTTTTCAACATAGTGTAGCTATCTACTGTGTAAATTTAGTTGCTGGCTTCCCAGCTGGCTAACTAAATACCGAGACATCACCAAGATCAATTAACTGAAGACGATAATAATATTTTGTTGTCCGTAGTTCACCCCCTCGCACACACACATCAACACGGCATTGATGGTAATGCATACAAGGAAACAACCGAGACTCAGCGATGGGTAAACGACAATACATTTTGTCACTTCTCTTTGACAGCTCTACCATTCCCTTGAACTAATCATGTTAGCTATGTAGCTAAGTGATTAATTTATCTAGCTAGTTACAACTAGCTAACTACTTTGTCGCTAGGTAACTACGTTAGTTAGCTAACGTTAATAGCTACAGTAGCTAACTAGCTAGGATAATATTTTTGCAGCATCAACATTTCAAATCTGTACCTATAACTTGGCTAAATTTGTTTTCCTATATTTCAGGTGTAACGACCGAAGGGATTCACAACCCAATCAGGTAAAGCAAGTGAATATAGCACGCTAGCTAGCAAGTGTGTGAGCTAGCTAACATAGCCAGCTAGCTAACTAACGTTAACTCGTAAGCTAGGCAGGCCTTCGCCTGGCTTTAGTTTTGCAACTCACAAGCCAGGGCTCAGAATTTTCCAAATTACTTAACGTTAGTGAACACAAGTTGGGCTACAAGTAGTTAGTTAAATTACCTAGCTAATAATGTTGAACAATAACTAATAGTTAACCAACTAGCTAGCTGCCGACTGTATTTCCCTTGACGTAACATTAGCTAACTAGCCAGCTAGTCGTTAGCCAACTAACGTTAGCTAGTTATGTTTATTTTTACGAGATAAATAGCTAGCTAGTTAGCTTAAATACAGTCCTTGATAATAGCTAGTTAGATAGCCAATGGGGCATAACCATCTCTTATGTTAGCTATATATCTTGATAGCTAGTCTGAATACTGCATAAAGGGATGGATTTATTAACCATCTTAGCTAGCTCGATGCGTAAAATGGCTCTAAAATTGCAGTATGATAAATGTAGACAAAAATAAGTGGGATAAGGAAGCTAGTTAGCTAGCTGTGCAAGAAAAAACGTTACAAAAGGTTGTGCGTACATAGCTAGGCAGGAATTAAAAGTACAGCACAATCAATGTCAGGAGTGGGAAGTAGGCCTACAGTATCATGTGTCAGTGGTTGGAAAGGTGTTCATCCAAAAATAGTTAACTTTGTATTGCTGTGTTGACTGACACTAGCCTATTTGTATTGCAGACCCACAAATCCCAGCCCAAGAGTCAATCTACCACCCTTCACCGTCATGATAAAATGCGAGATGGTTTGTCAGATCCTACACCACCATACAAAATGCTCCGGCACTCAGATGAAAGTCCAGTCAATAAGCACAGTGATGGACACAGCAAAACAAAAACATTTCACACACTCCGAGGCCAAGATGGTGGTAAGCCCAAAGAGAACCTAGTTACACACATACAGAATATGGTATTTTCTCTGTATATTTGTCAACAGTACTTTGCATTTTGTAGCGTGGTTGTGCACAGAGAAGCTTGCTTTGATTAGCCAGTTCAGATATCCTAGCCTGGTCCTAGATCTGTTTGTGCTGGTTAGCCATTTCCTGTGGGCCTTGTTATGCCAAACAACCCTACGAGTTGGCTATACAGCACCACCATATCTGGGACCAGGCTAGAAATAGCATACATCAAACTGTTGATATACACTGTTAATTGGGCTATTGAAAGCTCTTGGACTACTTCCCCACACATGACACCTGCTCAAAGCGTACATAGCTACTTGAGTACAACAAGAAGTTGAGTCTGTAAGGCCCAATTCACGACTGAAGATATCCACACACCACTGTTGGTCAAGGCTATACACAGACATCAATGCAAGATTAACATAAGTTATCTTGCTGAAGTTCCACAGGGGCTTTATTTTAGCTAGTTAACTTGTCGTCGTCTTGTCAAATGAGAAAGTATTGTAGAATGCTGAAACCGCCGTGCACCTACCTAGGCTAGCTACATTGGTATGATTCTCTTGCGCACTAAAGTATACATGGTACGTCATGAAATGGAAAACTGCTGTAAATTCCATGGTACTGCAAACATATTTTGTTTAATGGATGGGGGGTAGCCTAATCTGTCATGTCTATGGTTGCTAATTGTGTGGTCTTTTATTTTATTTTTGTCATTTAGCAGACGCTCTTATCCAGAGCGATTTACAGTTAGTGAGTGCATACATTATTATTATAATTTTTTCATCCACCAGGCTGTGGTTATAAAACATCATGGACCTCTGAGTCACAGGACAAGCTCAGCGACTGCTTTGGTCATATACATTGATATTTTAATTTGTAGATATTGTTTACAGTTCAGTTTCGTGTGACAAATGATCTCAATCGTCTCTGTCCGGATATTGTGTAGAGGATGATTGTTCTCTGGTGTTTTGTCTTCATCGTAAGTGTTCTTGTAAATGTTCCCAACATATCGTTTCTTTTAAAGGGCCCAGCTGCTCTCCGCAAGAGAATTCTCACAACCACAGCTCCAACTTGCACTCAAATCAAACCAAGGCGTCAGACACAGTAAGATACTTCGTTTTTTCTTGAACAAATTATTTCTGAAAGTAGGCATCCACCAGGCTGTGGCTATAAAACATCATGGACCTCTGAGTCACAGGACAAGCTCAGCGACTGCTTTGGTCATATACATTGATATTTTAATTTGTAGTCATTGTTTACAGTTCAGTTTCGTTTGACAAATGATCTCAATCGGCTCTGTCCGGATATTGTGTAGAGGATGATTGTTCTCTGGTGTTTGTCTCCATCCATCCTCAAGAAGTTGATGATGAGAATATGTCCTTCAAAAAAAAAAAAATCCCAGCACACCGCAGTTTTAGCCAACATTCACAACCAGAAACAAACCCCTCCCCTCACCTGCAGAGAAACAATGGACTAGAGTTACTTTCTCATTGAGTTATCAGCCCCTGGAACTGAAGGGTTAGCTCAGCATGCACTTGTGTCAAGAAATTACCGGATGAATGCCTCTGAGCCTGGCCCAGTAGCCAAGTAAAACTGCTAGCCTTGTTGGGCACGTCCTCCTAGCCCCAGCTGTAAATCTCAGGGTTGGCAGGGTAACACAGGTATGCAGCGTTTCAGCATATAGGCATACCCCCCGACAACCACATAGCGTTTCAGCATATAGGCATACCCCCCCCCCGACAACCACATTTGACTGAGGAGGCAGACTAGCCTAAATAGTGTGCAGGATCAGCTTGCTTTTATCAACAGCGCTAGGGCTATAGGCTCACTTCCTGTATTTACAGCGCTAGGGCTATAGGCTCACTTTCTGTATTTACATCTGGAAGTGAGAAAAGGCTCACAATGGCCGTAAAGAGACTTGAGGCCTTAAAACATTGCTTTATTGTATTCAAAATATTTGTGTCTTAACTCCAAATAAGGTTAAAGTGTTATTTTTTCCCCCCCATATAAACCATAGAATGGTTCTAAGTATGAGAAGCCCAACATTAGGCCTAATACTTTATTGAGCAAGGATCCCCCACACCGGATTTCACATTGGAATCTGATTACTAGCCACTAGCCTTTACCCTGACTTTCCAAATGTAGGCCTACTTGAACCGAATGTCTGTGCACTCTGCTAAACCTACCCTAGTGTTAGTTAGTTAGTTAACCTATTTGTCGCGCCTTCTTCCCTCAGCCTCACGAGCCTGCAGACGACTGGTCGGAGCACATCAGCTCCTCGGGCAAGAAGTACTACTACAACTGCAGGACTGAGGTCTCTCAGTGGGAGAAGCCCAAAGACTGGCTGGAGAGGTAAGGACTCAACTAATGGATAAACAGTGTCTCACTGGAGAGGGAAGGACTCAACTAATGGATAAACAGTGTCTCACTGGAGAGGGAAGGACTCGACTAATGGATAAACAGTGTCTCACTGGAGAGGGAAGGCCTCGACTAATGGATAAACAGTGTCTCACTGGAGAGGGAAGGCCTCGACTAATG
Organism: Coregonus clupeaformis; assembly: GCF_020615455.1. Classification (NCBI taxonomy): domain Eukaryota; kingdom Metazoa; phylum Chordata; class Actinopteri; order Salmoniformes; family Salmonidae; genus Coregonus; species Coregonus clupeaformis. Next base: position 4,436,573 of record NC_059205.1, on the reverse strand, counting down.
GATAAACAGTGTCTCACTGGAGAGGGAAGGCCTCGACTAATGGATAAACAGTGTCTCACTGGAGAGGGAAGGCCTCGACTAATGGGTAAACAGTGTCTCACTGGAGAGGGAAGGCCTCGACTAATGGATAAACAGTGTCTCACTGGAGAGGGAAGGCCTCGACTAATGTATAAACAGTGTCTCACTGGAGAGGGAAGGCCTCGACTAATGGATAAACAGTGTCTCACTGGAGAGGGAAGGCCTCAACTAATGGATAAACAGTGTCTCACTGGAGAGGGAAGGCCTCGACTAATGGATAAACAGTGTCTCACTGGAGAGGGAAGGCCTCGCCTAATGGATAAACAGTGTCTCACTGGAGAGGGAAGGCCTCGACTAATGGATAAACAGTGTCTCACTGGAGAGGGAAGGCCTCGACTAATGGATAAACAGTGTCTCACTGGAGAGGGAAGGACTCAACTAATGGATAAACAGTGTCTCACTGGAGAGGGAAGGCCTCAACTAATGGATAAACTGTCTCACTCGTAAACATCATACTGTTCTCCTCTTTTCCCACAACTCTTCCGTTTCTACCCTAAAACTCAATACAGTCCAAAATGGCCGCGGGGGCCCAATACTACATTTCTGAACCTAATTTCATCGATTGAACTATAGCATGCTGAAAGGTCCCAAAACTCAGATTGGTAGAGTACACATTCTGACAGATGTCGGAAAATTAAATGAAAACTCCCATACTGTATTCAACCAGCAGTTACGCTGTTTAATTAAAAGTAATCCTGACAATGAAATTCCTTTTCTGTGTTTCGTTGTGTCCAGAGAGCTGAGGCAGAAAGACCCGTCTAAGAGAGAGTCCAACACGTTCCCTAAAGACCGGGACTACAGACGTGAGTCTGTGGACACAGCCACCACAAGTAAGTATGAAAACTACAAAGGAGGTGTGTATGGGAGTTGTTGTCTAGGATTCAGATACACTAACCACATCTGGATTTTGATGTATCTGCCTCTTTTAAATAATACTTTTTGTTGTTATAGTATGACTATAACTTTTGTGTGAAATCATCTTCATCTTCAGTCTTACAATATGGCCGTGTGTCGATGGTATGAAGTGACTTCATTTCCTTGTCCTCTCCTTCCTCTGCACTGATCTGAAAAGACTTGACAACTGTATGCGTTATGGCTATCACCTTTTCAATTAACAAAAAGGAGAGGAGGAAAGCAAGTCAGTGTGAACTACAGAGAGGTGCATCCTATACAGTGGGGAGAACAAGTATTTGATACACTGCCGATTTTGCAGGTTTTCCTACTTACAAAGCATGTAGAGGTCTGTAATTTTTATCATAGGTACACTTCAACTGTGAGAGACGGAATCTAAAACAAAAATCCAGAAAATCACATTGTATGATTTTTAAGTAATTCATTTGCATTTTATTGCATGACATAAGTATTTGATACATCAGAAAAGCAGAACTTAATATTTGGTACAGAAACCTTTGTTTGCAATTATAGAGATCATACGTTTCCTGTAGGTCTTGACCAGGTTTGCACACACTGCAGCAGGGATTTTGGCCTACTCCTCCATACAGACCTTCTCCAGATCCTTCAGGTTTCGGGGCTGTCGCTGGGCAATACGGACTTTCAGCTCCCTCCAAAGATTTTCTATTGGGTTCAGGTCTGGAGACTGGCTAGGCCACTCCAGGACCTTGAGATGCTTCTTACGGAGCCACTCCTTAGTTGCCCTGGCTGTGTGTTTCGGGTTGTTGTCATGCTGGAAGACCCAGCCACGACCCATCTTCAATGCTCTTACTGAGGGAAGGAGGTTGTTGGCCAAGATCTCGCGATACATGGCCCCATCCATCCTCCCCTCAATACGGTGCAGTCGTCCTGTCCCATTTGCAGAAAAGCATCCCCAAAGAATGATGTTTCCACCTCCATGCTTCACGGTTAGGATGGTGTTCTTGGGGTTGTACTCATCCTTCTTCCTCCAAACACGGCGAGTGGAGTTTGACCAAAAAGCTCTATTTTTGTCTCATCAGACCACATGACCTTCTCCCATTCCTCCTCTGGATCATCCAGATGGTCATTGGCAAACTTCAGACGGGCCTGGACATGCGCTGGCTTGAGCAGGGGGACCTCGCGTGCGCTGCAGGATTTTAATCCATGACGGCGTAGTGTGTTACTAATGGTTTTCTTTGAGACTGTGGTCCCAGCTCTCTTCAGGTCATTGACCAGGTCCTGCCGTGTAGTTCTGGGCTGATCCCTCACCTTCCTCATGATCATTGATGCCCCACAAGGTGAGATCTTGCATGGAGCCCCAGACCGAGGGTGATTGACTGTCATCTTGAACTTATTCCATTTTCTAATAATTGCGCCAACAGTTGTTGCCTTCTCACCAAGCTGCTTGCCTATTGTCCTGTAGCCCATCCCAGCCTTGTGCAGGTCTACAATTTTATCCCTGATGTCCTTACACAGCTCTCTGGTCTTGGCCATTGTGGAGAGGTTGGAGTCTGTTTGATTGAGTATGTGGACAGGTGTCTTTTATACAGGTAACGAGTTCAAACAGGTGCAGTTAATACAGCTAATGAGTGGAGAACAGGAGGGCTTCTTAAAGAAAAACTAACAGGTCTGTGAGAGCTGGAATTCTTACTGGTTGGTAGGTGATCAAATACTTATGTCATGCAATAAAATGCAAATTAATTACTTGAAAATCATACAATGTGATTTTCTGGATTTTTGTTTTAGATTCCGTCTCTCACAGTTGAAGTGTACCCTGATAAAAATTACAGACCTCTACATGCTTTGTAAGTAGGAAAACCTGCAAAATCGGCAGTGTATCAAATACTTGTTCTCCCCACTGTATATCAAGCCAGTCTGAACTACAGAGAGGTGCATCCTACTACACTGCTCAAAAAAATAAAGGGAACACTTAAACAACACAATGTAACTCCAAGTCAATCACACTTCTGTGAAATCAAACTGTCCACTTAGGAAGCAGCACTGATTGACAATAAATTTCACATGCTGTTGTGCAAATGGAATAGACGACAGGTGGAAATTATAGGCAATTAGCAAGACACCCCCAATAAAGGACTGGTTTTGCATGTGGTGACCACAGACCACTTCTCAGTTCCTATGCTTCCTGGCTGATGTTTTGGTCACTTTTGAATGCTGGCGGTGCTTTCACTCTAGTGGTAGCATGAGACGGAGTCTACAACCCACACAAGTGGCTCAGGTAGTGCAGCTCATCCAGGATGGCACATCAATGCGAGCTGTGGCAAAAAGGTTTGCTGTGTCTGTCAGCGTAGTGTCCAGAGCATGGAGGCGCTACCAGGAGACAGGCCAGTACATCAGGAGACGTGGAGGAGGCTGTAGGAGGGCAACAACCCAGCAGCAGGACTGCTACCTCCGCCTTTGTGCAAGGAGGAGCACTGCCAGAGCCCTGCAAAATGACCTCCAGCAGGCCACGAATGTGCATGTGTCTGCTCAAACGGTCAGAAACAGACTCCATGAGGGTGGTATGAGGGCCCGATGTCCACAGGTGGGGGTTGTGCTTACAGCCCAACACCGTGCAGGACGTTTGGCATTTGCCAGAGAACACCAAGATTGGCAAATTCTCCACTGGCGCCCTGTGCTCTTCACAGATGAAAGCAGGTTCACACTGAGCACATGTGACAGACGTGACAGACTCTGGAGACGCCGTGGAGAACGTTCTGCTGCCTGCAACATCCTCCAGCATGACCGGTTTGGCGGTGGGTCAGTCATGGTGTGGGAGGGCTGTGCGGCCCCCCAAAGAAATGCCACCCATGTGCTCGCCAGAGGTAGCCTGACTGCCATTAGGTACCGAGATGAGATCCTCAGACCCCTTGTGAGACCATATGCTGGTGCGGTTGGCCCTGGGTTCCTCCTAATGCAAGACAATGCTAGACCTCATGTGGCTGGAGTGTGTCAGCAGTTCCTGCAAGAGGAAGGCATTGATGCTATGGACTGGCCCGCCCGTTCCCCAGACCTGAATCCAATTGAGCACATCTGGGACGTCATGTCTCGCTCCATCCACCAACGCCACGTTGCACCACAGACTGTCCAGGAGTTGGCGGATGCTTTAGTCCAGGTCTGGGAGGAGGTCCCTCAGGAGACCATCCGCCACCTCATCAGGAGCATGCCCAGGCGTTGTAGGGAGGTCATACAGGCACGTGGAGGCCACACACACTACTGAGCCTCATTTTGACTTGTTTTAAGGACATTACATCAAAGTTGGATCAGCCTGTAGTGTGGTTTTCCACTTTAATTATGAGGGTGACTCCAAATCCAGACCTCCATGGGGTTGATAAATTTGATTTCCATTGATACTTTTTGTGTGATTTTGTTGTCCGCACATTCAACTATGTAAAGAAAAAAGTATTTAATACGATTATTTCATTCATTCAGATCTAGAATGTGTTATTTTAGTGTTCCCTTTATTTTTTTGAGCAGTGTATATATATCAAGTCAGTCTGAACTACAGAGGTGCATCCTATATATCAGTCTTGTTCTTCCTTTCCCTCCACAGAGAGTACTTCAGGGGACAAGTCGTCCTCCAGCTCTACTCCTTCCCAGTCCTCTTCCTCCGCCAATCCGGGCCTGAACCAAGCCTCTGGCTCTAACCCCACCCCCTCCTCTTCCTCCTCCATGGTCCCCGTGTCCCCCTCTGTCCAATCCCAGGCCTCTGGCCTGCTCCAAGACCCCGCCCTCCTGCGGCAGCTCCTCCCAGCGCTGCAGGCCACCCTGCAGATGAGCAATGGCAGCATGGACATGGCCAAGATCAACGAGGGTGAGTCGCCAACACCGCATTTCTCCTGCTTGATCTTTAGCAGACCTGGGTCCAAATAGCTTATTGGTTTAAAAGGGAAACTCTGGAGTATGATGTCATTGTTATATCTATAGATGTAGCATAGCTATTGATAAAAGCCTTCGCTATTCTGAAATGTGAAACACACATTTGGATTCTCTGATGTCTGGAGTTATCATATGACGACAAAGCCAGTGGTTTTGGCTTCAGAAGGGACTTTACATAGCAGGTTAGGAGAGATAACGCAGCAGGTTAGGAGAGCTGGTTAGGAGAGCTGGTTAGGAGAGCTAACGCAGCAGGTTAGGAGAGCTGGTTAGGAGAGCAGGTTAGGAGAGCTAACGCAGCAGGTTAGGAGAGCTGGTTAGGAGAGCAGGTTAGGAGAGCTGACGCAGCAGGTTAGGAGAGCTGACGCAGCTGGTTAGGAGAGCTGACGCAGCAGGTTAGGAGAGCTGGTTAGGAGAGCTGGTTAGGAGAGCTGACGCAGCTGGTTAGGAGAGCTGGTTAGGAGAGAGATAGGAGAGCTGACGCAGCAGGTTAGGAGAGCTGACGCAGCTGGTTAGGAGAGCTGGTTAGGAGAGCTGACGCAGCAGGTTAGGAGAGCTGACGCAGCTGGTTAGGAGAGCTGACGCAGCTGGTTAGGAGAGCTGAAGCAGCAGGTTAGGAGAGCTGACGCAGCAGGTTAGGAGAGCTAAAGCAGCAGGTTAGGAGAGCTAAAGCAGCAGGTTAGGAGAGCTAAAGCAGCAGGTTAGGAGAGATAAAGCAGCAGGTTAGGAGAGCTAACGCTGCAGGTTAGGAGAGCTGGTTAGGAGAGCTAACGCAGCTGGTTAGGAGAGCTGACGCAGCTGGTTAGGAGAGCTGACGCAGCAGGTTAGGAGAGCTGACGCAGCAGGTTAGGAGAGCTGACGCAGCAGGTTAGGAGAGCTGACGCAGCAGGTTAGGAGAGCTGATTCAGCAGGTTAGGAGAGCTAACGCTGCAGGTTAGGAGAGCTGACGCAGCAGGTTAGGAGAGCTAACGCAGCAGGTTAGGAGAGCTAAAGCAGCAGGTTAGGAGAGCTAACGCTGCAGGTTAAGAAAAGGGTTAGAATTAGCTAAAAGACTACAGTTGTCCGCGACTCGAACATGCAACTTTTGGTCCGTAGCTGTACTCCATCTAGCAACAATCGTTTTGATTCTGAGTGATATTTCAGAAGACATCCCATTTGGTTTGGTTTCTAGAGTTTCTCTTACTCTGACAGGAGCAGATATTGAATAGGCTTAATTCATCATATCGAGATTTAGGGAGCAACTCAATTGAGGGGAGGGGTTGGTGGGTCCTATTCCTGTGGATGGGCGATCCTGAGAAAATCGTTTCTCACCGACCACATGGGTTAGAAATATAAAATAATCTCATTAAACTGCCCATTCAATGACAGTTTTGCATAGCCTATATCCCTCAAACTCAACTCCGGACCTCCAAGCCAGTTCTACTGCATGTTTTCATTGTTCCCCTTTAATCAGGGACTGATTTAGACCTGGGACACCAGGTGTGTGCAATTAATTATCAGGTAGAACAGAAAACCAGCAGGCTCCGGACCTCGTAGGGTAAGAGTCCGATATCTAGTCTGTTCACCTCTTTTCTACAGTTGCTTATTGTATAACGCTGCCTTTGAAAAGCACTGTCACTCAATAACCTGTCTCCTCCTCTCTTGATATTTATCTATGTGTATGGACCGGTCTCTGTGTGTTGCATACATAACACGTTTATGGGTGCCTGTATCTGTGGGTATGTTTGTCATTGTCCCGTGTGTGTTTCCCCCCCCCCTATCCTCCAGTCCTCGCGGCTGCTGTTACCCAAGCTTCCTTGCAGTCTATGCTTCATAAACTCCTCATCGCTGGACCGTCTGTGTTCAACATCACTGCTCTTCTTTCCCAAGCTGCTCAACACTCCAACCAAGGTATGGCCGCTGTCATCCCCATCACCTCTCTGTTAGCTAGACTGGTTTTACTCTAGTCGTTTCAGTGTCTCAGGGTTGATATATACATTACGCTCTGACATTACAATTCTATTCAGATAGAAATACATTGTAAGGATTCTCCTATTGAATGTTTTCAGGGTAGCCGTTATTGTTGAAAGCTTTAACTGAAGATTTGACCAATAGAGTGGCGCAGTGGTCTAAGGCACTGCATCGCAGTGCTAGCTGTGCCACTAGAGATCCTGGTTCGTAATCCAGGCTCTGTCGTAGCCGGCCGTGACCGGGAGACCCATGGGGCGGCGCACAATTGGCCCAACGTCGTCCAGGGTAGGGGAGGGAATGGCCAGCAGGGATGTAGCTCAGTTGGTAGAGCATGGCGTTTGCAACGCCAGGGTTGTGGGTTCGATTCCCACGGGGGGGCCAGTATGAAAACAAAATAAAAAATGGAAAAAAAATAATGTATGCACTCACTAAATGTAAGTCGCTCTGGATAAGAGTGTCTGCTAAATGACTAAAAAAATATTCTATATCTCTCAAGAAGATGTATGGGCATCCTTCAGTTCAGGGCAACCAACGTCTGGTAGTTTGTTGAATAATCTATCAAACTTTTGCTATTGATGTATTTAACCAGGGTTGTCCTCTAAGCAAAGATAGCCACTGCTGTTCATTAAAGTTTTGGATGCATAAGAAAAAAGCAACTTTTAGAATGACATGTCCTTCTAGGCGTATGTATAATGTAGTAATACCCTTTGTGTATGTGATATGAAGGCTGTTCGTATTAAACATAGTACCTTCTTTGTCTTATTCCCCTCCTGGACACGAACCAATAGCGGCCCTGCAGGCAAGTCAGTCGCCCATATCGCTAACGTCGGACGCCTCCTCGCCCCGCTCATACGTGTCGCCCAGGAACGGCACGCCCCAGACCAACGTCCTTACCCAGAAACCCCTGCTCAGCATGCCTCCCGCCTCCTCCCAACCAAAGGTCTGCGCCTCCACGGAAACTGGAAACTTGTCATTTTAACCCTGTGATCTCAGTGTATCTCTTCCTCCCCCACCTCACCGCTCTTATCGCCGTCCTCCTCTGCTCTCTTCTCCTTCCCTCTTTCTTGCTTTCATTGTTCTTATTTTGTCCCTCTGCAGGTTACCCCAGTGAAACCAGGACCAGTTTCTCAGCAGGCTTCAGCAGAGAAACGTCCAGAGGACCCCCGAACTCTCCAACAGCGGAGGTAGTTTGAAATTCGTGGAATGGTTCTTAGTAGACACGCAACATTTACTTGTATGCTCCCACAATATAAACAGCCTTATGAAATGGAAGTACAGCAATCCTGTTTGTATCCTTGTCAGAAGAATAGTATCACTGGTTGAGTGTCTTTTTTTTTTTTTTTTTGTGGACAAACGTCCTTACGCGTAATGTCACCTACCTTTTGTGCCCCTGACCTAGTTGAGACGTAGAGGCACTTGTCTATATCCTGAAGGATTGTTTATATATGGGTAGTAGCAACTTATCCAATCCTTTCCAATCAAAACAGGTGTCTAGGTGTTAGACTAGAGGTCGTTTCTGGATGGCGCTATATTCTGTTTCCCCCTGGTCCTTATACTTCTCTGCTGTCTCTGTCGTCCAGCATTCAGGGGAGTCCACCACCAGGACCTAACGCCACCGGCGGCCACTCGGTTCCCAACGCAGCCTCAGCCCTGACCAGCACTTCTGGCTCCTTCACTCCCTCGCTGGCCTCTCACTTTGACGAGAACCTCATCAGGCACATCCAGAACTGGCCCGCCGAGCACATCGAGAAGCAGGTAGGGCCTCCACTGTGAAGTGGGACAATGGGTTGCTCATTCAATGTTGAGTTAGTTGTTTAGAAAAGGAATTGTCATGCTCAACTCAAAAGTTTGTAGTAGAATAAAGTATTTGGGTGCACAATGGGATGCTCGACGTAAGTGAATGTCGAGTTAGGAGTTTTTCCTGTCTGTGTGTCTGTCAACTATATGACCAATCGGTTAAATACAGTCATCATCAAAATTATACCACACTGTGTGGATATAACCGTGATACACAGAAGTTGCTACTGTTGAATTAAGACTTGGACTAGTCATGCTTTGATGTTAGTAGGATATATGCATGTATTTGAGTTGTGTGCGTATTAATACGTAACGGCAATTTATATTGCATTTAGTGTAGACAGCACTACCATACAATCAAAATTCGTAGATGGCAGTAGCTACACTTTCAACGCCACTCGGGTAACTTCCTGTTTGGAGTTGATTGAAAAGGCACAGCACTCTTTTCAGTTTTGATGAAAAAAAAAACTGGGTTGCACCTCGTTGGTTGAGCACCCTCCACTTCTTCCCTGTTTGGAGTTGATAAAATAAAGTGCGTGGCTAGCTCGCTCACTCTTTGGTTTGGGATGCCATGTGGTAGTGGGATACTGTCATTTGGTTTGCTGCTGCTAATGGAGACCTGGTGGACAGATGAGGGAACCAAATCCCTTTGATGGACGTTTTTTTTAGTTGTAGTCAATATTTAGCACTCGCCTCTACTACAAAGAGCTGAACTAACAAACCACGCTGGGGCTGGCCAGTCAGAAGCGGGAGAGGGTGAGCTGCCTGCCCCGGCACACTGGCAAGACATGCCCACTTAAACTTTTGCACACATTTATAGAAGGTTATGGAACCATTAGGCAGAACTAGGACCCTAGACAATGTGAGCGTAGGCTTTTTGGTAGTCTGACTGACCAGTAGTAAAATACATTTCCTTCTGAAGAAAGCTGACTTTTTTTCTCTCCCTTTTTTCTATTGAGATTTGACCTCAATACTTAAAGGTTCATGAGTTCAAAAAGTTTAACTTCGGTAAGACAAGCGTAGCAAATGTTAACTACGGAGTCCATTTAACTGTGCTGTACTGGATTAGCTGGTATAGCCAAGAGAAAGGTGAGTCCCATGAAAATAAGATCATCTGCACCCTCTCTCCCATCATGTTCACAAGGACGCAATTAATAGTGCCGCCTTTCTCTTTCAGGCAGCACGGTTACGGGAGGATGCCCACAACATGGGCAGTCTCCACATGTCCGAGATCTGCACCGAACTCAAAAACCTCCGATCTTTAGTCAGAGTGTGTGAGATCCAGGCCACGCTGCGGGAACAAAGGTAAGAAAATGACAGACACACACTAGGAATTCGTCTTCACGATACGTTGTTTATTTTCTTAAAACTGTCCCTTTCTATCTCCCGCTTTCTACCAGAATACTGTTCCTGAGACAGCAGAGCAAAGAACTGGACAAGCTGAAGAACCAGAACTCTTACATGGTCTGAGAACCTGTGTGGGGAGACAAAGGATGGTGAACCGCTTTAGGCTGCGGTCGGTGAACCGCTTTAGGCTGCCCCATGTGCCCCAGTCTGAACACTTACGTACCGTCATGAACCAGAGGGCGAGTGAGGATACGGACAAGAGACTGGGCCTGTTGAAGACGTCATGGGTCACGCAATGAAGCTTACCACTGCCCAAGCCCCCGAAAGTGTAGATTTCGTCTAGGCGTCCAAGATGTAAATTGTTCTATGAAACCGCAGGCTAAAAGATTACAGAAGCCTTGTTGAGGTTTTCATGGACACCCAAACCAGTGGATTCTGAGGAACCTGCAGGTTATACATTCTTGTTACCTGATAAACTCGGCTGGCGCCCTTTGGATTTGGACTGTGTTTGTTGCGCTGGATAGCCAGTTTTGGTTGGGAATGCATCTTTTTCTCCTCAGACTTGTGGCTTAACTGAAGTTGAGAGTGAACTGAGTGGACTCTGATTGGCTTGAGATGTATGAATCGCCAACTGAATCCAGGAAGACTCAAACGCCAACACTTCTTCAGCATAGACTTGAAGGGCATTGCAGATAAGATATTAACCAGCCCGCAGGTTAACAGCATATTTTTAAAAGCCAACTTTATGATTCCTTCCAGACTCATATAGTTGCTTCTATTCAGTGAGGAATCCTGAATTTAGCAGTCTCAGTTCGCTGAGAACTTTTAAAAAATGTGAGCTGACAAAGATTCTTAGCTGCTTGATGGGAGTTGTCTGTCGGTCCACGCTCCCTCCCCCCTGGATGGGAGTAGTCTGTAGACTTACTTACCTGTGACCCCTCTGACGTTGGGCCAGGAGACTTCTCAGAACATACTGCCCCATGGCGTAACCTTTAGGTCACCTTCCAAGTCCCTATCACGAACCCCCCCCCCAATGGGATCCTACGATAAAGGGCAACATTCTCATCGTCCATGACCTCTGAATACCCTCAGAAGCGCACCTGCATCAGAACCCCCATTTGATCTGTAGTTGATCATTTTTTCCCCCTCCGCTGAACTTTGATGTTTTTGTTTTGTAAGCTTCTCTGTTTTGTCTGCATCTTGAGTCTGCAAAATAATTCATTCCTTATGTGCAGTTTCTCTTGAGATTGTGAAAGGGTCTTTAGTTTCACGTGGTTATGTAAACCTAAATTATTGTTGCACATTATTAATTGCGTCCTTGTGAAGATGATGGGAGAGAGGGTGCAGATGATCTTATTTTCATGGGACTCACCTTTCTCTTGGCTATACCAGCTAATCCAGTACAGCGCAGTTAAATGGACTCCGTAGTTAACATTTGCTACATTTGTCTTACCGAAGTTAAACTTTTTTTAGGCCTCAGTAATTAAACGTAACTATTTTACACGATAATGCTGTCTCACTCTTTCATATCCACAGACTTAGCTACTCCCTCCTCCTCAGACCCCTTCGATCAATCAGTGACATACTGTAATTGGGAAGGTGCTTGGCCAAATCCTTGGTCTTCAGAGCTGGAGAACGCACTTATCCGATAGTGGGGGATCATAGGTTTTTGTGAGGATGGGGCGACCATAGCTTTGTGTATTTCTTAAAAGTATATGAGAATAAAATACATTATTCTATCACGTCTTTTGATATTCTCATTTTTGCCTGTTGGCTATCACTGTTATCACTCGATGTTTGCAGTGAAGCAGATGCATTATTCCAGAGTTGGTGAGTTCAAAACACTACCTTGCCTCCAACTGAAAAAGCTGCTGACAAAGCAGAATGTCACTGACTACTGTAATGTGTAAACATGTTTGTCATTTAATGTGATTGCTCCCATTAATTCAGCATATTGGTAATGCTGCAAACAGAAGAAGCACAGTTGCGCTAGTTTAAATGACATGATGCTCAATTGCTCCCTTCGATGGACACAAGATGGCGATATTCAGCTTGCAATAGCAATGACCTTGTCTTTCACATTTGTCTCCTAGATTCCCTTGGAGGCTTTTAATTTACACTGAACAAAAATATAAACGCAACATGTAAAGTGTTGGTCCAATGTTTCATGAGCTGAAATAAAACATCCCAGATATGTTCAGCTGCGCACAAAAAGCTTATTTTATTCAGATTTCGTACACAAATGTGTTTACATCCCTGTTAGTGAGCATTTCTCCTTTGCTAAGATAAATCCATCCACCTGACAGGTGTGGCATATCAAGAAGCTGATTAAACAGCATGATCGTTACACAGGTGCACAATAAATGGCCACACTAAAAGGTGCAGTTTTGTCACACAACACTATGCCACAAATGTCTCAAGTTTTGAGGGAACGTACAATTGGCATGCTGACTGCAGGAATGTCCACCAGAGCCTTCAACGTGGTTTTAAAGAATTTGGCAGTACGTCCAACTGGCCTCACAACCGCAGACCATGTGTAACTATGCCATCCCAGGACCTCCACATCCGGCTTCTTCACCTGCGGGATCGTCTGAGACCAGCCACCCAGACAGCTGATGAAAATGGGTTTGCACAACCGAATAATTTCTGTACAGACTGTCAGAAACCGTCTCAGGGAAGCTCAACTGCGTGCTCGTCATCCTCACCAGGGTCTTGACCTGACTGCTGTTTGGTGTGTAACCGACTTCAGTGGGCAAATACTCACCTTTGATGGCAACAGGCACGCTGGAGAAGTATGTTCTTCACGGATGAATCCCGGTTTCAACTGCACCGGGCAGATGGCGTCATGTGGGTGAGCGGTTTGTTGATGTCAACGTTGTGCACAGAGTGCCCCATGGTTTCGGTGGGGATATTGTATGGGCAGGCATAAGCTATGGACAACGAACACAATTGCATTTTATCAATGGCAAGTTGGAATGCACAGAGATACCGTGACGAGATCCTGAGGCCCATTGCCATGCCATTCATCCGCCGCCATCACCTCATGTTTCAGCATTATAATGCACGGCCCCATGTCACAAGGATCTGTACACAGTTCCTGAAAGCTGAAAATGTCCCAGTTTTTCCATGGCCTGGACACTCACCAGACGTCACCCATACAGCATGTATGAGATGGTCTGGATCAACGTGTACGACCGCGTGTTCCAGTTCCCACCAATAACCAGCAACTTCGCACAGCCACTGAAGAGGAGTGGGACAACATTCCACAGGCCACAATCAACAGCCTAATCAACTCTATGCGGAAGGAGATGTTGCGCTGCATGAGGCAAATGGTGGTCACACCAGATACTGACTGGTTTCCTAATCCATGCCAATACTTTTTTATTTATTTATTGCTGATAGCCACGTTATCAAACTGGGAGCTCATCACGTGGTTTGCATTGTGATGTTCTTCAGAATTTAGATGGGTGGTTTTATTCAGGAAATACAGTATGAATCCAATCAGTGGACTTCAGCAACTGGATACATACATGCATGAATAGTTCCCCTTTATTAATGATGTGATGGTGGCTAAAGCAATGAATGTGAGATTTTTTCATAAGCATTTACAGTGCCTTCAGAAAGTATTAATACCCCCAGACTTACTCTACATTCTGCCGTGATATATTTAAGCCATAACAAAGGGGTTGAATATTTAATGACTCAAGACATTTAAGCTTTTCATTTTTTTATACATTTGTAAAAAGAAAATAGAAAAACATAATTCCACGTTGACATTATGGGGTATTGTGTGTAGGCCAGTGACAAAACATTTCAATTTAATCCATTTTGAATTCGGGCTGTAAAAACAAAATGTGGAAAAAGTCAAGGGGTATGAATACTTTTTGAAGGCACTGCACATTCTTCACCAGCAATTGTGTATTTTCGACCAGTGTTATGGTAAGGAGCTATGGCATTTTAAGAGCACCATGATTTAAATTGTGAGGCATAAAAGACTCACGTTCACATTTCTACTGTTTCTGATCGTCACGATTGCATTCGAGAACCTTAGCAACATTACGATGAAATGGGTAACGACGTAGAACATGGAACAGGAGATGGGGCATTCATTTGCCAGTGGGTCCTTTATATGCAGGTAATAATAATAATAAAAATAATATGCCATTTAGCAGATGCTTTTATCCACTACCTTGGCGTTACAAGCGCCGTGCTCTACCAGCTGAGCTACAGAGGACCACTGTTATGAACAGCATGGGGCGGGAGGTAGCCCAGCAGTTAATAGCGTTGAGCCAGTAACCGAAAGTTCGCTGGTTCGAATCCCAGAGCCGACTAGGTTAGAAAATCTGTTGATGTGCCCTTCAGCAAGGCACTTAACCCTAATTGCTTCTGTAAGTCGCTCTGGACAAGAACGTTTGCTAAATGTACAGTGGGGGAAAAAAGTATTTAGTCAGCCACCAATTGTGCAAGTTCTCCCACTTAAAAAGATGAGAGAGGCCTGTAATTTTCATCATAGGTACACGTCAACTATGACAGACAAATTGAGATTTTTTTTCTCCAGAAAATCACATTGTAGGATTTTTAATGAATTTATTTGCAAATTATGGTGGAACCACACGGGCGGACCTAGTGAATGACCTGCAGAGAGCTGTGACCAAAGTAACAAAGCCTACCATCAGTAACACACTACGCCGCCAGGGACTCAAATCCTGCAGTGCCAGACGTGTCCCCCTGCTTAAGCCAGTACATGTCCAGGCCCGTCTGAAGTTTGCTAGAGTGCATTTGGATGATCCAGAAGAGGATTGGGAGAATGTCATTTGGTCAGATGAAACCAAAATATAACTTTTTGGTAAAAACTCAACTCGTCGTGTTTGGAGGACAAAGAATGCTGAGTTGGATCCAAAGAACACCATACCTACTGTGAAGCATGGGGGTGGAAACATCATGCTTTGGGGCTGTTTTTCTGCAAAGGGACCAGGACGACTGATCCGTGTAAAGGAAAGAATGAATGGGGCCATGTATAGTGAGATTGAGTGAAAACCTCCTTCCATCAGCAAGGGCATTGAAGATGAAACGTGGCTGGGTCTTTCAGCATGACAATGATCCCAAACACACCGCCCGGGCAACGAAGGAGTGGCTTCATAAGAAGCATTTCAAGGTCCTGGAGTGGTCTAGCCAGTCTCCAGATCTCAACCCCATAGAAAATCTTTGGAGGGAGTTGAAAGTCTGTGTTGCCCAGCGACAGCCCCAAAACATCACTGCTCTAGAGGAGATCTACATGGAGGAATGGGCCAAAATACCAGCAACAGTGTGTGAAAACCTTGTGAAGACTTACAGAAAACGTTTGACCTGTGTCATTGCCAACAAAGGGTATATAACAAAGTATTGAGAAACTTTTGTTATTGACCAAATACTTATTTTCCACCATAATTTGCAAATAAATTAATAAAAAATCCTACAATGTGATTTTCTGGATTTTTTTTCTCATTTTGTCTGTCATAGTTGACGTGTACCTATGATGAATATTACAGGCCTCTCATCTTTTTAAGTGCGAGAACTTGCATAATTGGTGGCTGACTAAATACTTTTTTCCCCCACTGTAACTTCTGTCATTGTTGGTCTGTTTTCTTATCAATCAATGAGTGTCTGTCAACAAGAATACCAACACATAGGAAACCCTCACGCCGGTCATATAAACACTTGTTATATCAGTATTTGATATCACATCCCTGAACAAGGCAGTTGTCTCCACACATCCCCATAAGGCAGTTATTTCTCAGCACACATCTATTGCGACTGTGTGCCTGACTGTTTAAGTGGCCAAGAACAACATGATGTTGTTTCATTACTATTTAGTCTTAGCACGAAATACCCTCCAGAACGAAGATAGCTTAGTCCTAATTGGTCCACGAGCAAGTGATGCAATGTACATGGTCACCCATTGGCTCTAGAGCTGGAGGTGGATTACCTAGGTGACTTCTAGAAGCCACAGCGCACAGTACAGTAGTTTACACCGATCTCCAGTTTCTATTTCAGCCTCAGTGTTGGTATAGAGACGGGCACAGAGAAACGTCTGTGAGCAGGGTTTCATTAGAATGAAGATGTATTCAGTTTGGGGATTGCATCCGCCAATTAACTATATCCAATGTGAAAGATAACTGAATGTTGACATTGTACATGGCAACTTTTAGATTCTGTCTCTTTTCTCCGTAGAGTCGATATCCAAGTAAATATGATCATGATTATTTTCGGCTAGGCGTAAGAGAGGGATGTAATTCCTCTTAGGAAGGTTGTATGGCCCTGGTCATCAAACCAGAAATAGGCTGTACATTTACATTTTCATTTTAGTCATTTAGCAGACGCTCTTATCCAGAGCGACTTACAGTTTTCATACTGGCCCCCCCGTGGGAAACGAACCCACAACCGTGGCGTTGCAAGCGCCATGCTCTACCAACTGAGCTACAGGGGACTATACTACTGACAAACCGTAACCGACTGGTCGGCTGAATGGGAGCCAGCAAATGTCCGAAGGGACACTTGCTCAAACCTGCCAACGTCCCTATTTTATCAGCAAAGCAAAACTCAGTTGCTAATCTTGTTTACAAACCACTATGACGCAAAATGGCTACCTGACAAAGAAAGCATAGCTGATTTCATTTTTACATTCGCCATAACACATACTATTATTTCACAGACACTGCCCACATATGATGTGACACTGCCATAAAGCCATCTAGTCCATAAGCTATTTATCTGTGCACAACTTATTTATTAAATAGTATATTAAATAAAGTATTGCGCTAGTAATGTCTCTTAAATGCTACAATCCAATAGATATAGAACCAAAATTTAGAACCAACATTTGAGAAGTTAAAAAATATTCAGAGCATCTTTTTGAAAATGTAATCCTGTAAGAAATAATGTATTACCCCTCCCCCCTCAGACTCCAGCCAATGGGCAATGTAGGCCTATAGAGCAGTCAGGAAAAAATATGATACCCTAGTCTACATATCTCCCTTTAAGACCTGCATAACCTCAGTATCTACAAAGTCCAACAGAGCGACGTCTCCTCCTAGCCTCTGACGCTCCCATGTCGGGATACAAAAGAAACCCGGAGAAGATGGAATCGTTGGTGTTGTCTGCATACACCCCCCCCCAAAAAAACTCCTTATCTCCATAGATCTGCAGCCACACCTCGTCCCCAGACTCCAGCTTTCAGTATGATGGCCCCCCGAGGCCTGGTCCACATTGCCCTCGTGGTACTGGTCATAGGTGAACATGACGGGCTTGTCATTCTTGAACAGGCTCACCCGAGAATCTTTTGGTGTAGACGGTGAGGTGGTACGTGACGAAGTAGATCCCGGGGAGGGAGCAGTGGAACTTTCGTAGGGCCGCTGCTCATTGTGGAATAATTAGTTGAAGTGGATGGGCACGTTGGTGGCGGGGACGGGATCTGTCAGGCCCACGCTGAAAGAAGAGTGATACGACAGGGGCGCTCTCGCTCTGCGCCCCCCTTTAGACCAGGGTTGCCCGGGAAACCACGAGGACCAGGAGGGCCGTTGTCGCCCTTCTCGCCGGGCTCTCCCTTCTCACCTGGTTCACCTGTACACACAGAGACCAGAGTCAGGGAGGACTCCGATGTCTGTATTGATGATAATTGACTGTGCCTCATGGATAAAATGACAGGTAAGTCATTGCGGGTTACTGTGATTAGATTTACTGTGAACTTTAGATGATGTACGTAGCAGCAGCACAGTACATTTGGTCTTTCCCGTCTCTCCCTGGTTGCCCACTGTGCCCTGGAGTGCCTGGCACTCCTCCCATCCACATGGCACAAGGTTGACGGTCGTCAGGCGGGCCAACTTCTGTCCCAGGACCCTCGGGCTCTGCCACTTCCTCCGCTGCCGCCTCGTCATTTTCTGCAGCCGCCTCCTCGGCTGGTTCCTCTACTCCATCTTCCTCCTGAGCCAGGCTCAAGTCCCCGGCCAGGATCAGCCTCAAAAGCAGGCTCCCCAGCAGCTTCATGTCTCTTTCTATATAACCCCTCAACCTATAACCTTTGACACTAATGGAACAATGAACAAAAACACACAGGTTAGTCTGTGATCTCTCACTTTGGGCCAAGGCAACGCCCCCCATACCCAAGGCAAGGATTCGTAAATACACTGAACAGAAATATAAACGCAACATGTAAAGTGTTGGTCCCATGTTTCATGAGCTGAAATAAAAGATCCCAGAAATTTTGCATATACACAAAATGCTTATTTTGCTCAAGTTTTGTGCACACATTTATTTACATTCCTGTTAGTGAGCATTTCTCCTCTGCCAAGATAATCCATCCACCTGACAACTGATTAAACAGCATGATTGTTACACAGGTGCACCTTGTGCTGGGGACAATAAAAGGCCACTCTAAAATGTGCAGTTTTGTCACACAACACAATGCCACAGATGTCTGAAGTTTTGAGGGAGCGTGCATTTGGCATGATGGACGCCCACCAGAGCTGTTGCCAGAGAATTGTATGTTAATTTCTCTACCATAAGCCACCTCCAACGTCATTTTAAAGAATTTGGCAGTAACCACGCCAGCCCAGGACCTCCACATCCGGCTTCTTCACCTGCGGGATCATCTGAGACCAGCCACCCGGACAATTGATAATTCTGTGAGTTTGCACAACCAATTTCTGCACAAACTGTCAGAAACCGTCTCAGCGAAGCTCATCTGCGAGCTTGTCGACCTCACCAGGGTCTTGACCTGACTGCAGTTCGGCATCGTAACCGACTTCAGTGGGCAAATGCTCACCTTCGATGGCCACTGGCACACTGGAGAAGTGTGCGTTTCACAGACGAATCCCAGTTTCAACTGTACCAGGCAGATGGCAGACAGCGGCGTCATGTGGGCGAGCGGTTTGCTGATGTCAACATTGTGAATAGAGTGCCCCATGGTGGCGGTGGGGTTATGGTATGGGCAGGCATAAGCTATGGACAACGAACACAATTGCGTTTTATCGATGGCAATTTGAATGCACAGAGATACCGTGACAAGATCCTGAGGCCCATTGCCATGCCATTCATCCTCTGCCATCACCTCATGTTTCAGCATGATAATGCACAGCCCCATGTCGCAAGGATCTGTACACAGTTCCTGGAAGCTGAAAATGTCCCAGTTGTTCCATGGCCTGGATACTCACCAGACACGTCACCCATTGAGCATGTTTG
Organism: Coregonus clupeaformis; assembly: GCF_020615455.1. Lineage (NCBI taxonomy): Eukaryota > Metazoa > Chordata > Actinopteri > Salmoniformes > Salmonidae > Coregonus > Coregonus clupeaformis. Next base: position 4,417,400 of record NC_059205.1, on the reverse strand, counting down.
AGATGCTCTGGATCAACGTGTACGACAGCGTGTTCCAGTTCCCACCAATAACCAGCATCTTCGCACAGCCACTGAAGAGGAGTGGGACAACATTCCACAGGCCACAATCAACAGCCTGATCAAATCTATGCGAAGGTAATGTGTCGCGCTGAATGATGCAAATGGTGGTCACACCAGATACTGACCGGTTTTCTGATTCACGCCCCTACCTTTTTAAAAAAGGTATCTGTGACCAACAGATGCATATCTGTATTCCCAGTCGTGACCAATGTGACCAACAGATGCATATCTGTATTCCCAGTCGTGAAATCCATAGATTAGGGCCTAATTTATTTATTTCAATTGACTTATGAACTGTAACTCAGTAAAATCTTTGAAATTGTTGCATGTTGTGTTTATGTTTTTGTTCAGTGTTTATTTCAGTTTCCCTGAGAGTGAGTGCTTGTAAATGGATATTGGATAAGGAGAAAAGTTCCAGCTTCAGTATCTAGTTAAAACTGTATGACATACTGAGATAGGTCTATCTGATAGTTAGTCCATCTGCAAAGTGCTTGCTTTGAGCTAGGGATGTGTATAGTGTTGAGATATAGCTTTACTGTATAACTTATTAACTTTTTGTGTGGGTGTGAAGGGGGTTGTATGATGGAGTGTTATTCTCACTTGATTCTATGTAATTATGTATTTATGTGGAAGCAGCAGCCTCCATTGTCCAAGTCAAATTTCCCTTCGGGGACAATGAAGTACATCATATCTTTTGAGGTATGTCACTGTAATCTGACCCATCTTTGACCTCTGACCATTTTATGATTGACGTTATTATGACATCATTGAACACCTCTGAGGCATGGTAAAACAAATATAATTTTGTTTACGTCTGCTACATGGACGCTAGACAAAACATTTTGTTTGGACATTTGAGTCGCTAATTGCCATCTGTGAAACATATCATCCCAGAGCACAAGACCGCTATTGTAAGGCACATGCTGTATTGCCCTGACTGGTTTTGTGCCAGGTACTTAATGTCTAAATGAAAGACGCCGTTACAGTTAAGAGGCTATTGAACTGAAAGCCATACAGAATGTAATTCATATCATGCTCTTGGTTAAAGTCATTAATCAGCAGAGATACACAACAACAGCCAAGAAAAACATTCCATTAAAGTTGTATAAATCATGATTAAATTCCAAAATATCATTCAGAAATGATTTGATCTAAATGTTTTAACATTATTATAGTATTAAAGCATGTTTTGTCTTGATATGTCAGGCTGTCAGCTACATTTTCTAAAGGCTTGGTGGCATCGCCCTATAGAGTGAATAGGTAAGGCATTGCCCTGCGTACCTTCAATGTGTAAATATATCGAATAAAAATATAAAACACAACATGCAACAATTTCAAAGATTTTACTGAATTAGAGTTCATATAAGGAAATCAGTCAATTGAAATAAGTTAAAATTAGGCACTAATCTATGGATTTCACACAACTGGGAATACAGATATGCATCTGTTGGTCACAGATACCTTAAAAATAAAAGTAGGGGTGTGGATCAGAAAACCAGTCAGTATCTGGTGTGACCACCATTTGCCTCATGCAGCGCGACACATCTCCTTCGCATAGAGTTGATCAGGCTGTTGATTGTGGCCTGTGGAATGTTGTCCCACTCCTCTTCAGTGGCTGTGCGAAGTTGCTGGATATTGGCGGGAACTGGAACACGCTGTCTTACACATCAATCCAGAGCATCCCAAACATGCTCAATGGGTGACATGTCTGGTGAGTATGCAGGCCATGGAAGAACTGGGACATTTTCAGCTTCCAGAAATTGTGTATAGATCCTTGTGTATGTTCGTTGTCCATAACTTATGCCTGCCCATACCATAACCCCACCGCCACCATGTAGCACTCTGTTCACAACGTTGACATCAGCAAACCGCTCACCCAAACGACGCCAAACACGTGGTCTGCGGTTGTGAGGCCGGTTGGACGTACTGGCAAATTCTCTAAAACGACATTGGAGGCGGCTTATGGTTGAGAAATGAACATGCAATTCTCTGGTGGACATTCCTGCAGTCAGCATGCCAATTGCATGCTCCCTCAAAACTTCAAGCTGTTTAATCGGCTTCTTGATATGCCACACCTGTCAGGTGGATGGATTACAGTGGGGAAAAAAGTATTTAGTCAGCCACCAATTGTGCAAGTTCTCCCACTTAAAAAGATGAGAGGCCTGTAATTTTCATCATAGGTACACGTCAACTATGACAGACAAATTGAGAGAAAAAATCCAGAAAATCACATTGTAGGATTTTTAATGAATTTATTTGCAAATGATGGTGGAAAATAAGTATTTGGTCACCTACAAACAAATTACAGGCATCTCTCATCTTTTTAAGTGGGAGAACTTGCACAATTGGTGGCTGACTAAATACTTTTTTTCCCCCACTGTATCTTGGCAAAAGATAAAATATATTTTATTTCAGCTCATGAAACATGGGACCAACACTTTACATGTTGCGTTTATATTTTTGTTTGGTGTAGTTTCCCCCTGGACAGATATTGCCATTTTGACCTGTGAAAGTATTAATGATGTCGCTGATAAAGTACGGTTTCCCCAACTAGCGATAACTAGATAATCTGATCACATGCTGCGCCAATATCTGTAAACCTGCTTCAAAAGGTCAGAGGTTGCGGCCCCTTACTTTGTCTGTGTTTGTCCGCCTTGGAGAGACTAACGTTCAATGCCGTCCCCTCAGACAACGACCCTCACTCAGCGCAGCAGTGTGTCACAGTCCAGTTGTCTTGTGGCTAGTGTCCTTGGGTGACATGTGTAACTGATTGCCTGTCATACTATATTTCTCTCTGTCCCACTTTATTTATGGGCCAGCTGATTCAAAAGGGCAGTACAGCTTATAGAGCCCACCTCCCCCTTTTGTTTGTTTTCTGGTGAAACTTTTGATGAACGAGTGCCAATGTTTGTTTCTTGATGCACATTTTCAAATGTGTGCAGCACAAAACCCCCCTGGATGTGAATAATCTCGTTCTCTTTGTTTGCCTTGTCATGTAGACGTGGTGTTGGCAGACCAATTTGACACATTTGTGTTGGCAAATTTGTCTTTTGAAAACATTTTTGCAATAGCAGTGTTCTTTGTTGAGTCTTCTAATTTATTATTGTCAGCTATCTGGCATTTTAATCCCAGTTAATTGAAAACATTTCACTTGTTTTAATTTGTTCTCTGTAAAAGCAATTTATTAGTTACTAAAAACTGTGTGTGTTATAAAAATGTGGATTCAAATCTCCAATTTACGACAGTGCTACCAGAATTTTCCTCATGACATGACCTCAGAACTGATTAGTCAGTCATCTGATTCTGGAATTTTCCTTTGTCCCTTAGGGCCACGGTATCAGATAGACTATGAAGCACTGCCGTAAACCTTCTCTGCCAATATTATCAGAGATAACTCTCCTATTTGATATTCAGCCAACCCAACTATGTCATACACCATTCAAATCACAGCCTCCTCTCTGTGGGTAAGGAGCTGCTCCAAATTAAAATAAATACTGTCTGAATCGTTCATTTATTATTCATTCATTTCTATTCATTTCTCAAACCAATCTTAGCCTCGCGGCTTTGGGAGTAGCAAAGTCGGTCTATGAACACGTTGAGTGCTCATTTTCTGACTGTTGATTAAGTAGGAAAACTTTTACTTTCCTCTCAAAATGTGATTCTCACAGAAAATAATAGCACAGCACAATTAATTGAGGTCTAAAGAATCGGCCAAATACAAGTTTCTCTCATACAGTTTTGTTATCTTAATCAGAAATACATTTTTTTGAAAACCAATTGTCAAATCCCTGCGTACAGAGATGGGATTGATGCCTACTTAATTTTAATAGCCCCCAAAGTAGGCAGTGTTATTTAATTTAGATAGTTCGATAAGCAATTTACATACTGAAGTAGATCATACGATGGGTATCATAAATACCCCCCCCCCCCTTGGATTTCTTCACATTTTATTCAGACAAAGTGGGATTAAAATTGATTTAATTGTATTTTTTTTTGTCAATGATCTACACAAAATATTTTTCTTAAAGATCTTATTATTATTTTTTTTAATGAAAAATAAAACACTAATATTCCTTGATTAGATAAGTATTCACCCCCCTGAGTCAATACATGTTAGAAACACCTTTGGCAGCGATTACAGCTGTGAGTCTTTTTGGGTAAATCTCTAAGAGCTTTCAAAAAAGCAAATTTAAAGCAATATTTACCTATTATTCTTTTCAAAATTCTTCAAGCTCTGTCAAGCTTTTAAATCCCTTTGGATTGATGAGGAATTGAAAAATGGTATGGTTGAGAGGGATGAGGCAAAAGGTATGGCAAATAAGTCTGGCTGCACAACCAATTGGCAAATGTACAGCAAATTGAGAAATCCTGTGACTAAACTGAATAAAAATAAGAAACTACACTATGAAACAAAGATAAATTATATAAAGTCAAACTCCGCTCAATCATTCATTGAATCAAATGGCTCATTCATCACAAAACCACTTTAATGATTTTTTAATTGGCAAGATTAGTAAATTTAGGCATGACATGCAACAAACGCAGACACTACACATCCAAGTATAACTCACCAAATTATGAAAGACAAGCATTGTAATTTTGAATTCTGTAAAGTGAGTGTGGAAGAGGTATGAAAATGATTGTTGTCTATCAACGATGACAAGCCACCGGGGTCTGACAGCTTGGATGGAAAATTACTTAGGATAATAGCGGACGATATTGCCACTCCTATTTGCCATATCTTAAATCTAAGCCTACTAGAAAGTGTGTGCCCTCAGGCCTGGAGGGAAGCAAAAGTCATTCCGCTACCTAAGAATAGTAAAGCACCCTTTACTGGCTCAAATAGCCGACCAATCAGCCTGTAACCAACCCTTAGTAAACTTTTGGGAAAAAATGGTGTTTGACCAGATACAATGCTATTTTACAGTAAACAAACAGACTTTCGGCACGCTTATAGGGAAGGACATTCAACAAGCACAGCACTTACACAAATGACTGATAATGCGTCTGCTAAATGTCATATTATTATTATTATTATTATTATTATAATTGGCTGAGAGAAATTGATGATACAAATATTGTGGGGGCTGTTTTGTTAGACTTCAGTGTGGCTTTTGACATTATCAATCCTAGACTGTGTGTCTATGTATGCGGATGACTCAACACTATACACGTCAGCTACTACAGCGACTGAAAGGACTGTAACACTTAACAAAGAACTGCAGTTAGTTTCAGAATGAGTGGCAAGGAGTAAGTTAGTCCTAAATATTTCAAAAACGAAAAGTATTGTATTTGGGACAAATCATTCACTAAATCCTGAACCTCAACTAAATATTGTAATGAATAATGTGGAAATTGAGCAAGTTGAGGAGACTAAGCTGCTTGGAGTAACCCTGGATTGTAAACTGTCATGTTGATACAACAGTAGCTAAAATGGGGAGAAGTCTGTCTATAATAAAGCACTACTCTGCCTTCTTAACAGCACTATCAACAAGGCAGGTCCTACAGGCTCTAGGTTTGTCGAACCTGGACTACTGCTCAGTCGTGTGGTCAGGTGCCACAAAGAGGGACTTAGAAAAATTACAATTGGCTCAGAACAGGGCCGCACAGCTGGCCCTTAAAAGTACACAGGGAGCAGTTGCGATTTTAGCATTTCGATCTTGGTGGGGCAAACAAAAAAACAAATGTGGGATGCATGCCAGCAAAGCAACTACACAACACAACACTTACCAATACATTAATTGCACTATAACGGTGACAAACGGTGCCCACAAACTGTTAGGTCCTACATAAAGCTGTCCCAACACCTTACCACTGCTACACCTGGCTATCAGCGGAGCCTTCTGGCAGCGAAACAGTTCATTCAGCCTCATTTACTGCCTTTTTAAAAAACATAGCTGATATGGCTGACTTGCTTAAACAAATGTGGTTTCTACTGACAATTGAAATGTACAAACTATGGCATAAGGGGACGACAAGCAGATAAGAGGCAATCCGTAATTTCTATTAAGACATTAATGAGTGAGCTAGGACGGACGTAGTCAATATAACTATTTGTTCAGCACTTTTGAAATGTACAGCAACAAAATTCAGAACATGGGCCGTTCTTACAGTGTTCTCCCTGTACACCAAGTCAGAACCGTAGGATAAATAAAGGGGGATATAAGCAGACAATGAAAGCTCTTACAATATTCGATGATTACATTTCTCTAAAACAGGTTATAGGCTACATATTTCTTAGCTATGGTATACTGTACATATCTCCCTGGCATAGTACATCATTTATGCAGCAGCATACAATACGTTTTTGGACTCACCTTGTTGTGCTGTGCTCACTTGAACAGGAAGGTGGTGCGGTGGTCCTTCGTGGGCAAATTTTGTCATCAAACTTTATCATCAAAGTCTGGCATTCTCTGGATATAGGGTGCTTTCAAGAGAACTGGGAACTCTGGAAAAAACAAGGTTGAATCATGATGACGTCAGTGATCTTCAGGTCGTAGCTCTAGAAAGAGGCCAGAGTTCCCGATTTACAATTCCGAGTTGGATGACCGTTCAAAACATATTTTCCTGACGGAGCTCATTTTTCCCAAGTTCCCAGTTCTCTTGAACTCACTGAAGTTAGATTTCACAGTTCTGAGTTAACAGTTGTGTTGAGCGCGGCACATTCATGCTTAATTGACAGCATGGCCAATGTTGAATGTTTATCATTTTAAGCTTGGAAAAGAGACCCTTAATCCCAGACTTGGGACCACACAGCCACTCCACTGAATAGCAGGCTAGTGATTGCTTTGCAATGCTTGCAGTTAGTCACTGATTCCTTCCAAACCACTCATTGTTGAATTTGCGATTTCCAACTTGTTGTGTAATGTTTATGTCCAATAGCCGATGAGCACCGATACGTTTTATCTATAATTTCTCTTCATTATTTCTCTTCATATGACAAGGATTCAAATGATTGTCAACTTGATTCATGACGATGACTGCTAGCTAAGATTTTGAAAGTATGATGTTGACATGATCAGTCCAATCAAAGCTACTGTAGCTATAACGTGATTTGACGTCATTTTATCTGTGGCCAATGACCTTGAGCCTTCTTGGATGGGCACTTCTAATGTAACTCTATAGCAGCACCCAAGGGGTTAGAATTTTCGAGCTCTACCCTTAGACTTGGCGGTGATGTAGTGTCCCCATGAGTGACAGAACACTGAGCCAATCACGGAGCAACTAGAGAACATTACCAACTCCTCCGTTCGTTGATAGAGGTTGAAGGAGCATGACAAGAATCGTGCAAGCTAACAGGCTGGCCACAAACAGACAAATAATGGCGCAGTGGAGGGCAGCACGGCATCTCAGAACGCACAACATGTCGATCCAGCAGACGACCACACCGGGTTCACTCCTATCAGCTAAAAACAAGATGAATAGGCTCCAGTGGGCATGAGATCACCAACACTGGACAATTGAGGAGTGGAAAAACAACGCCTGGAACATGACAGCGAGTTCAGTTTACTTGAGTGGCCTGCGCAGTCCCCAGACCTCAACCCAATGGTCCCCAGACCTCAACCCAACGGTCCCCAGACCTCAACCCAATGGTCCCCAGACCTCAACCCAATGGTCCCCAGACATCAACCCAATGGTCTCCCCAGACCTCAACCCAATGGTCCCCAGACCTCAACCCAATGGAGTATCTTTGGGATGAGCTAGAACAGGCTGTTCGCAGCATGAATGAACCACCGTCCAATCTGCAGCAGCTGCGTGATGCCATGGCGTCAGCATGGACCAACATCCCTGTGGAAACGTTTCCGACACCTTGTAGAATGTCCAGAAGGATTCAGGCTGTTCTGGAGGTAAAGGGGGGTCCAGTCAGTGTATATATATATATATTTTTTCTACCTTTATTTAACTAGGCAAGTCAGTTAAGAACAAATTCTTATTTACAATGACGGTCTACACTGGCCAAACCCGGACGACGCTGGGCCAATTGTGCGCCGCCCTATGGGACTCCCAATCACGGCCGGTTGTGATACAGCCTGGAATCGAACCAGGGGGTCTGTAGTGACGCCTCAAGCACTGAGATGCAGTGCCTTAGACCACTGTGCCACTACACCATACGGTATTTAAACTGCACCAACACAAAAATCACCACAGGGTATAATATGAGAGTCATGATTTCATAACCTGGAACAATCCCAAAGGAGTAGTTTGATTAAGATCTGCAGTCCAGAAAATAATGATGGGTCATGATGGGTCATTTCTTCAATATCAAAGTAATTTTTGGCACAGCAAATGAAATGTTTCATTGTAGAGATAGTTCTCAAATGCTTGCAGATCATAAGGCTTCTGGGTAGGCTACAAGAAGCCATATCTCATATTGATTAGTTGGACATACCCGAGTCTCCCATCATTTTACAATTCACATTGAAACAATCACTCAATTAATAATAAACGAGGTGGAGGAAGATATACAGTAAAGATACATCCCTTGGAAATGTGATGACACTCCAAATGCAAATCCAGTCTACAGCGAAAAGAAATACTCCCTTGTACACTTGTTGCAGTGTTCTATGTGTTATACTCCACTGTTGGAATAATTTTTGCTCTGGATGCATGTGGCACGTTTCAATACTCAATCCCAACTCCTTGTGAAGAGTCACAAGGCAATAATCATTAAGATCACTTTATTCGTCAATTGTACACAATGTCCAACTGAAATGTGACTTCTGCTTTATCCCACAATGTCCAACTGAAATGTGACTTCTGCTTTATCCCACAATGTCCAACTGAAATGTGACTTCTGCTTTATCCCACAATGTCCAACTGAAATGTGACTTCTGCTTTATCCCAACCCCTCCGAAAGACACACATACGTACACTACATTGTCAAAAGTATGTGGACACCTGCTCGTCTAACATCTCATTCCAAAATCATTGGCATTAATATGGAGTTGGTCCCCCCTTTGCTGCTATAACAGCCTCCACTGTTCTGGAAAGGCTTTCCACTAGATGTTGGAACATACACTACCGGTCAAAAGTTTTAGAACACCTACTCATTCAAGGGTCTTTCTTTATTTTTACTATTTTCTACATTGTAGAATAATAGTGAAGACATCAAAACTATGAAATAACACATATGGAATCATTTAGTAACCAAAAAAGTGTTAAAGAAATCAAAATATGTGTTATATTTGAGATTCTTCAAATAGCCACCCGTTGCCATGATGACAGCTTTGCACACTATTGGCATTCTCTCAACCAGCTTCATGAGGTAGTCACCAGGAATGCATTTAAATTAACAGGTGTGCCTTCTTAAAAGTTAATTTGTGGAATTTATTTTCTTATTGATTCATTTGAGCCTATCAGTTGTGGGTGTGTGTGTGTGTGTGTGTGTGTGTGTGGGGGGGGGTTATACAGAAGATAGCCTATTTGGTAAAATACAATTTTTACATATTTTTGTCATTTATCAGACGCTCTTATCCAGAGCGACTTACATGCGCAATTAGGGTTAAGTGCCTTGCTTAAGGGCACATCGACAGATTTTTCACCTAGTCGGCTCGGGGATTAGAACCAGCGACCTTTCGGTTACTGGCACAACGCTCTTACCCACTAAGCTACCTGCTGCCCATTTTGACCAAGTCCATACTATGGCAAGAACAGCTCAAATAAGCAAAGAGAAACGACAGTCCATCATTACTTAAAGACATGAAGGTCAGTCAATACGGAACATTTCAAGAACTTTGAAAGTTTATTCAAGTGCAGTCGCAAAAACCATCAAGTGCTATGATGAAACAGGCTCTCATGAGGACCCATAGTTACCTCTGCTGCAGAGGATAAGTTCATTAGAGTTACCAGCCTCAGAAATTGCAGCCAAAATAAATACTTCAGAGTTCAAGTAACAGACAGATCTCAACATCAACTGTTCAGAGGAGACTGTGTGAATCAGGCCTTCATGGTCGAATTGATGCAAAGAAACCACTACTAAAGGACACCAATAATAAGAAGAGACTTGCTTGGGCCAAGAAACACTAGCAATGGACATTAGACCGGTGGATATTTGTCCTTTGGGCTGGAGTCCAAATTGGAGATTTTTGGTTCCAACCGCCGTGTCTTTGTGAGACGCGGTGTGGGTGAACGGATGATCTCCGCATGTGTATTTCCCACCGTAAAGCATGGAGGAGGAGGTGTTACGGTGTGGGGGTGCTTTGCTTGTGACACTGTCTGTGATTTATTTAGAATTCAAGTCACACTTAACCAGCATGGCTACCACAGCATTCTGCAGCGATACGCCATCCCATCTGGTTTGGGCTTAGTGAGTGTTTGGATTTTTCGTTATTTAGCCCTCTGAAAAGGCTCACCAGGAAGCACACAATGTCATGACTCGTGTTTTGTCCTTAATTTGATTTTAAATCAAATGACCACAGGTCATAAACCTGAAATACAACAAACAAATAATGACAATATATTATTCTAATATATAATGTAAATATATTATTCAAATAATATAATATAATAATAATGTAAATAATGAAAATCAAATAAGCCTGCAACACCATCAAAAATGTGGCAAATCTGGCTTAAAACAACATTGACTACATCACCCAGAATGCCTAGCGCCAGAGGAGCATGCGCACAGTGACTCTGCCGTCACTGGTTGCTATGGACGCTGTCACAGGACATAGAACCCATGCCACCACATGCCTCGTCCAAAGGATTTACACACGCACAAACGCAACATAACGCGGCACTCCACCATGGATCACCAAACCAAACCACTGCTATCACCACCGCCAAAAGAAACCAGCAGAGTGCTCCGAACAATCAGCACAACGCAAATGGCTGATAATGATAGCCTCATGCTATACAGCATCTGGGTCGCTGAGCTACCGCACCCAGCGAGCTACAAGTTACTCTCGGCCAACTAACACCGACACAGTGAGGTAAACGTTCAGTGCTCAAACATATAAGTGACTTAAACATTAATGCTAGACTGTGAGTAGTTCGCAGTTACATACCAACGGGCTGTGTGCTCCTGATGATTGTCTGCGGTGAAATGATTACCAGGTGCCATAATTTAAGTCTCTAGTGAAGCTGCGCATGCGCACATAACGTAACATATCTGAGCGTCTAAGAAACTTAAAGAAATCACTCATTCCCCATTTAATTGAACACATCAGACCCATTTGCTTCTCTTTTATCTATTTATATATATATATATTTTTTTTTCTTCTTTTTTCTTTTCCTGAGTGAGCTAGAAGTCTCAACAGTGAGACTATCATTTGTTTTTCAACAGGACAATGACCCAACACACCGCCAGGCTGTGTAAGGGCTATTTGACCAAGAAGGAGAGTGATGGAGTGCTGCATCAGATGACCTGGCCTCCACATGTTCTAAAACATCTGACCGGTAGTGTAGCTGCGGGGACTTGCATCCATTCAGCCACAAGAGCATTAGTGAGGTTGGGCACTGATGTTGGGCGATTAGGCCAGGCTCGCAGTCACCATTCCAATTCATCCCAAAGGTGTTCGATGGGGTTGAGTTTAGGGCTCTGTGCAAGCCAGTCAAGTTCTTCCACACCAATCTCGACAAACCATTTCTGTATGGACCTCACTTTGTGCATGGGGGCATTGTCATGCTGAAACAGGAAAGGGCCTTCCCCAAACTGTTGCCACAAAGTTGGAAGCACAGAATCGTGTAGAATGTCATTGTATGCTGTAGCGTTAAGATTTCCCTTCACTGGAACTAAGGGGCCTAGACTGAACCATGAAAATCAGCCCCATACCATTATTCCTCCTCCACCAAACTTTACAGTTGCTATGCATTGGGGAAGGTAGCATTCTCCTGGCATCCGCCAAACCCAGATTTATTTGTCAGACTGCCAGATGGTGAAGCGTGATTCATCACACCAGAGAACGCGTTTCCACTGCTCCAGAGTCCAATACACCACTCCAGTCGACACTTGGCATTGCACATGGTGATCTTAGGCTTGTGTGTGGCTGCTTGGCCATTGAAACCCATTTCATGAAGCTCCCAACGAACAGTTATTGTGCTGACGTAGCTCCCAGAGGCAGTTTGGAACTCCATAATGAGTTTTGCAACCGAGGACAGACGATTTTTACTCGCTATATACTTCACCACTCGGCAGTCCCGTTCTGTGAGCTTGTGTGGCCTACCACTTCGCCGGCTGAGCTGTTGTTTCTTCTAGACGTTTCCACTTCACAATAACAGCACTTACAGTTGACCGGGGCAGCTCTAGCAGGGCAGATATTTGACAAACTGACTTGTTGGAAAGCTGGAATCCTGACTCTTCAGTAAGGCCATTCTACTGCCAATGTTTGTCTATGGGATTGCATTGCTGTGTGCTCAATGTTATACACCTGTCAGCAACAGGTGTGGCTGAAATAGCTGAATCCACAAATTTGAAGGGGTGTCCACATACCTTTGTATATATAGTGTATATATATAATGTAAATGTATATACAGTGTATTCGGAAAGTATTCAGACCCCTTGACTTTTTCCACATTTTGTTACATTACAGCCTTATTCTAAAATGGATAAAATAATACGTTTTCCTCAGCAATCTACACACAATACCCCATAATGACAAAGCGAAAACAGGTTTTTAGACATTTTTGTTAATTTCTTGACAATAAAAAACAGACATACCTTATTTACATAAGTATTCAGACCCTTTGCTATGAGACTCAGAATTGAGCTCAGGTGCATTCTGTTTCCAATGGTCATCCTTGAGATGTTTCTACAACTTGATTGGAGTCCACCTGTGATCAATTCAATTGATTGGACATGATTTGGAAAGGCACACACCTGTCTATATAAGGTCCCACAGTTGACAGTGCATGTCAGAGAAAAACCAAGCCATGAGGTCAAAGTAATTATCCGTAGAGCTCCGAGACAGGATTGTGTCGAGGCTCAGATATGGGAAAGGGTACCAAAAAAATATTAAGCATTGAAGGTCTTCAAGAACACAGTGGCCTCCATGATTCTTAAATGGAAGAAGTTTGGAACCACCAAGACTCTTCCTAGAGCTGGCCGCCCGGCCAAACTGAGCAATCGGGGGAGAAGGACCTTGGTCAGGGAGCTGACCAAGAACCCAATGGTCACTCTGACAGAGCTCTAGAGTTCCTCTGTGGAGATGGGAGAACCTTCTAGAAGGACAACCATCTCTGCAGCAGTCCACCAATCAGGTCTTTATGGTAGAGTGGCCAGACGGAAGCCACTCCTCAGTAAAAGGCACATGACAGCCCGCTTGGAGTTTGCCAAAAGGCACCTAAAGACTCTCAGACCATGAGAAACAAGATTATCTGGAAACCAAGATTAAACTCTTTGGCCTGAATGCCAAGCATCACGTCTGGAGGAAACCTGGCACCATCCCTACAGTGAAGCATGGTGGTGGCAGCATCATGCTGCGGGGATGTTTTTCAGCGGCAGGGACTGGGAGACTAGTCAGGATCGAGGGAAAGATGAATTGATTACAGAGAGATCCTTGATGAAAACCTGCTCCAGATCGCTCAATACGTCAGACTGGGGCAAAGGTTCACCTTCCAACAGGACAACGACCCTAAGCACACAGCCAAGACAACGCAGGAGTGGCTTCGGGACAAGTCTCTGAATGTCCTTGAGTGGCCCAGCCAGAGCTCGGACTTGAACCCGATTTAACATCTCTGGAGAGATCTGAAAATAGCTGTGCAGCAACGCTCCCCATCCAACCTGACAGAGCTTGAGAGGATCTGCAGAGAAAAATGGGAGAAATTCCCCAAATACAGGTGTGCCAAGCTTGCAGCGTCATACCCAAGAAGACTTGAGGTTGTAATCGCTGCCAAAGGTGCTTCAACAAAGTACTGAGTAAAGGGTCTGAATACTTACGTAAATGTCAGTTTTTTAAAATTTATAAATTAGAAAAAATGTCCAAAAAAACTGTTTATGGGGTATTGTGTGTAGAATTTTAGAATAAGGCTGTAATGTAACAAAATGTGGACAAAGTAAAGGAGTCTGAATACTTTCTGAATGCACTGTAGGTACAGGTAACTACCCAAATAAAGAAAGAAACACTAGAATAAATGAGTGATACAAAGTATATTAGTTCCTGAGTTAATTAAGCATCCCATCATGCTTAGGATCATGTATAAAAATCACCAGTTGGCCATTACTTTGGCTACCATTGCTAGAAGAAGAGGACAACAACTCTTTGTACTCCATTCATCTTTCCCTCGATCCTGACTAGTCTCCCAGTCCCTGCCTCTGAAAAACATCCCCACAGCATGATGCTGCCACCACCATACTTCACTGTAGGGATGGTGCCAGGTTTCCTCCAGACGTGACGCTTGGCATTCAGGCCAAATAGTTTAATCTTGGTTTCCAGAGAATCTTGTTTCTCATGGTCTGAGAGTCTTTAGGTGCCTTTTGGCAAACTCCAAGCGGGCTGTCATGTGCCTTTTATTGAGGAGTGGCTTCCGTCTGGCCACTCTACCATAAATAGCTGATTGGTGGAGTGCTGCAGAGATGGTTGTCCTTCTGGAAGGTTCTCCCATCTCCACAGAGGAACTCTAGAGCTCTGTCAGAGTGACCATTGGGTTCTTGGTCACCTCCCTGACCAAGGTCCTTCTCCCCCGATTGCTCAGTTTGGCCGGGCGGCCAGCTCTAGGAAGAGTCTTGGTGGTTCCAAACTTCTTCCATTTAAGAATCATGGAGGCCACTGTGTTCTTGAAGACCTTCAATGCTGAATATTTTTTTGGTACCCTTTCCCATATCTGAGCGTCGACACAATCCTGTCTCGGAGCTCTACGGATAACTCCTTTGACCTCATGGCTTGGTTTTTCTCTGACATGCACTGTCAACTGTGGGACCTTATATAGACAGGTGTGTGCCTTTCCAAATCATGTCCAATCAATTGAATTGATCACAGGTGGACTCCAATCAAGTTGTAGAAACATCTCAAGGATGATCATTGGAAACAGAATGCACCTGAGCTCAATTCTGAGTCTCATAGAAAAGGGTCTGAATACTTATGTAAATAAGGTATGTCTGTTTAAAAAAAAAGAAATTAACAAAAATGTCTAAAAACCTGTTTTCGCTTTGTCATTATGGTGTATAGTGTGTAGATTGCTGAGGAAAACGTATTATTTTATCCATTTTAGAATAAGGCTGTAATGTAACAAAATGTGGAAAAAGTCAAGGGGTCTGAATACTTTCCGAATACACTGTATATACACTATATATACAAAGGTATGTGGACACCCCTTCAAATTTGTGGATTCAGCTATTTCAGCCACACCTGTTGCTGACAGGTGTATAACATTGAGCACACAGCAATGCAATCCCATAGGCAAACATTGGCAGTAGAATGGCCTTACTGAAGAGTCAGGATTCCAGCTTTCCAACAAGTCAGTTTGTCAAATATCTGCCCTGCTAGAGCT
The DNA here is from genome assembly GCF_020615455.1 of Coregonus clupeaformis. NCBI lineage: Eukaryota > Metazoa > Chordata > Actinopteri > Salmoniformes > Salmonidae > Coregonus > Coregonus clupeaformis. The sequence goes on along the minus strand of NC_059205.1, from coordinate 4,401,911 downwards.
GCCCCGGTCAACTGTAAGTGCTGTTATTGTGAAGTGGAAACGTCTAGAAGAAACAACAGCTCAGCCGCGAAGTGGTAGGCCACACAAGCTCACAGAACGGGACTGCCGAGTGGTGAAGTATATAGCGAGTAAAAATCGTCTGTCCTCGGTTGCAAAACTCATTATGGAGTTCCAAACTGCCTCTGGGAGCTACGTCAGCACAATAACTGTTCGTTGGGAGCTTCATGAAATGGGTTTCAATGGCCAAGCAGCCACACACAAGCCTAAGATCACCATGTGCAATGCCAAGTGTCGACTGGAGTGGTGTATTGGACTCTGGAGCAGTGGAAACGCGTTCTCTGGTGTGATGAATCACGCTTCACCATCTGGCAGTCCGACAAACAATCTGGGTTTGGCGGATGCCAGAAGAATGCTACCTTCCCCAATGCATAGTGCCAACTGTAAAGTTGGGTGGAGGAGGAATAATGGTATGGGGCTGATTTTCATGGTTCAGTCTAGGCCCCTTAGTTCCAGTGAAGGGAAATCTTAACGCTACAGCATACAATGACACTCTACACGATTCTCTGCTTCCAACTTTGTAGCAACAGTTTGGGGAAGGCCCTTTCCTGTTTCAACATGACAATGCCCCCATGCACAAAGCGAGGTCCATACAGAAATGGTTTGTCGAGATTGGTGTGGAAGATCTTGACTGGCCTGCACAGAGCCCTAACCTCAACCCCATCGAACACCTTTGGGATGAATTTGAATGGCGACTTCGAGCCTGGCCTAATCGCCCAACATCAGTGCCCAACCTCACTAATGCTCTTGTGGTTGAATGGATGCAAGTCCCTGCAGCTACACTACCGGTCAGTTGTTTTAGAACTTGTGGAGGCCAGGTCATCTGATGCAGCACTCCATCACTCTCCTTATTGGTCAAATAGCCCTTACACAGCTTGGTGGTGTGTTGGGTCATTGTCCTGTTGAAAAACAAATGATAGTCTCACTAAGCCCAAACCAGATGGGATGGCGTATCGCTGCAGAATGCTGTGGTAGCCATGCTGGTTAAGTGTGCCTTGAATTCTAAATAAATCACAGACAGTGTCACCAGCAAAGCACCCCCACACCGTAACACCTCCTCCTCCATGCTTTACGGTGGGAAATACACATGCGGAGATCATACGTTCACCCACACCGCGTCTCACAAAGACACGGCGGTTGGAACCAAAAATCTCCAATTTGGACTCCAGCCCAAAGGACAAATTTCCACCGGTTGTCTGTATGCTCGGATCTAGGATCAGCTTCTCCTGTATCTATTCTTAATAACAAATAATAATTAATTGACTTTAAACCCGAGGAGACAGACTGACCTTGGCCAATAAAATGCAAATTAATTACTTAAAAATCATACAATGTGATTTTCTGGATATTTGTTTTAGATTCCGTCTCTCACAGTTGAAATGTACCTATGATAAAAATTACAGACCTCTACATGCTTTGTAAGTAGGAAAACCTGCAAAATCGGCAGTGTATCAAATACTTGTTCTCCCCACTGTATATATATATATATATACAGTGAGGGAAAAAAGTATTTGATCCCCTGCTGATTTTGTACGTTTGCCCACTGACAAAGACATGATCAGTCTATAATTTTTATGGAAGGTTTATTTGAACAGTGAGAGACAGAATAACAACAAAAAAATCCAGAAAACCACATGTCAAAAATGTTATAAATTGATCCAGAAAATCACATTGTATGATTTTTAAGTAATGAATTAGCATTTTATTGCATGACATAAGTATTTGATCACCTACCAACCAGTAAGAATTCCAGCTCTCACAGACCTGTTAGTTTTTCTTTAAGAAGCCCTCCTGTTCTCCACTCATTACCTGTATTAACTGCACCTGTTTGAACTCATTACCTGTATAAAAGACACCTGTCCACACACTCAATCAAACAGACTCCAACCTCTCCACAATGGCCAAGACCAGAGAGCTGTGTAAGGACATCAGGGATAAAATTGTAGACCTGCACAAGGCTGGGATGGGCTACAGGACAATAGGCAAGCAGCTTGGTGAGAAGGCAACAACTGTTGGCGCAGTTATTAGAAAATGGAAGAAGTTCAAGATGACGGTCAATCACCCTCGGTCTGGGGCTCCATGCAAGATCTCACCTCGTGGGGCATCAATGATCATGAGGAAGGTGAGGGGATCAGCCCAGAACTACACGGCAGGACCTGGTCAATGACCTGAAGAGAGCTGGGACCACAGTCTCAAAGAAAACCATTAGTAACACACTACGCCGTCATGGATTAAAATCCTGCAGCGCACGCAATGTCCCCCTGCTCAAGCCAGCGCATGTCCAGGCCCGTCTGAAGTTTGCCAATGACCATCTGGATGATCCAGAGGAGGAATGGGAGAAGGTCATGTGGTCTGATGAGACAAAAATAGAGCTTTTTGGTCTAAACTCCACTCGCCGTGTTTGGAGGAAGAAGAAGGATGAGTACAACCCCAAGAACACCATCCCAACCGTGAAGCATGGAGGTGGAAACATCATTCTTTGGGGATGCTTTTCTGCAAAGGGGACAGGACGACTGCACCGTATTGAGGGGAGGATGAATGGGGCCATGTATCGCAAGATCTTGGCCAACAACCTCCTTCCCTCAGTAAGAGCATTGTGAAGATGGGTCGTGGCTGGGTCTTCCAGCATGACAACGACCCGAAACACACAGCCAGGGCAACTAAGGAGTGGCTCCGTAGAAGCATCTCAAGGTCCTGGAGTGGCCTAGCCAGTCTCCAGACCTGAACCCAATAGAAAATCTTTGGAGGGAGCTGAAAGTCCGTATTGCCCAGCGACAGCCCCGAAACCTGAAGGATCTGGAGAAGGTCTGTATGGAGGAGAGGGCCAAAATCCCTGCTGCAGTGTGTGCAAACCTGGTCAAGACCTACAGGAAACATATGATCTCTGTAATTGCAAACAAAGGTTTCTGTACCAAATATTAAGTTATGCTATCCTGATGTATCAAATACTTATGACATGCAATAAAATGCAAATTAATTACTTAAAACAATGTGATTTTCTAAATTTTTGTTTTAGATTCCGTGTCTCACAGTTGAAGTGTACATATGATAAAAATTACAGACCTCTACATGCTTTGTAAGTAGGAAAACCTGCAAAATCGGCAGTGTATCAAATACTTGTTCTCCCCACTGTAAGTATTTGACCCCCTCTCAATCAGAAAGATTTCTGGCTCCCAGGTGTCTTTTATACAGGTAACGAGCTGAGATTAGGAGCACACTCTTAAATGGAGTGCTCCTAATCTCAGTTTGTTACCTGTATAAAAGACACCTGTCCACAGAAGCAATCAATCAATCAGATTCCGAACTCTCCACCATGGCCAAGACCAAAGAGCTCTCCAAGGATGTCAAGGACAAGATTGTAGACCTACACAAAGCTGGAATGGGCTACAAGACCATCGCCAAGCAGCTTGGTGAGAAGGTGACAACAGTTGGTGCGATTATTCGCAAATGGAAGAAACACAAAATAACTGTCAATCTCCCTCGGCCTGGGGCTCCGTGCAAGATCTCACATCGTGGGAGTTGCAATGATCATGAGAACGGTGAGGAATCAGCCCAGAACTACACAAGAGGATCTTGACAATGATCTCAAGGCAGCTGGGACCATAGTCACCAAGAAAACAATTGGTAACACACAATGCCGTGAAGGACTGAACTCCATCAGCGCCCGCAAGGTCCCCCTGCTCAAGAAAGCACATACAGGGCCGTCTGATGTTTGCCAATGAACATCTGAATGATTCAGAGGAGAACTGGGTGAAAGTCTTGTGGTCAGATGAGACCAAAATCGAGCTCTTTGGCATCAACTCACCATCGCCGTGTTTGGAGGAGGAGGAATGCTGCCTATGACCCCAAGAACACCATCCCCACCATCAAACATGGAGGTGGAAACATTATGCTTTGGGGGTGTTTTTCTGCTAAGGGGACAGGACAACCTCACCGCATCAAAGGGACGATGGACGGGGCCATGTACCGTCAAATCTTGGGTGAGAACCTCCTTCCCTCAGCCAAGACATTGAAAATGGGTCGTGGATGGGTATTCCAGCATGACAATGACCCAAAACACAACGCCAAGGCAACAAAGGAGTGGCTCAAGAAGAAGCACATTAAGGTCCTGGAGTGGCCTAGCCAGACCTTAATCCCATAGAAAATCTGTGCAGGGAGCTGAAGGTTCGAGTTGCCAAACGTCAGCCTCGAAACCTTAATGACTCGGAGAAGATCTGCAAAGAGGAGTGGGACAAAATCCCTCCTGAGATGTATGCAAACCTGGTGGCCAACTACAAGAAACGTCTGACCTCTGTGATTGCCAACAAGGGTTTTGCCACCAAGTACTAAATCATGTTTTGCAGAGGGGTCAAATACTTATTTCCTTCATAAAAATGCAAATCAATTTATTGCATTTTTCACATGCGTTTTTCTGGAATTTTGTTGTTGTTAGTCTGTCTCTCACTGTTCAAATAAACCTACCATTAAAATTATAGACTGATCATGTCTTTGTCAGTGGGCAAACGTACAAAATCAGCAGGGGATGAAATACTTTTTCCCCTCACTGTAAACATGGGGGATTGGAAGTGATGCAGACAATTACATTCATGAAGTTACAATCTATCTGCAATATTAAGCTGATCTACCCCCTAAAAAATAAAATAAATAAATAAATGTAGTCTAGCATTGAGACACCTTTTAAGAGTACAAACTTCATTTAAATTCCTTCAGTAACATGGGCCTAATTTGCAACCGCTTTGGTTTGTGCAGTTGTACGTAGCTTGATTGCCTCTCTTCATTTCGAGATGTTACTGGTTTCTTTTGCTCCTCCTTCAATTTTAGGGGCCAGAAGTGCAATATGAGGACGTGTTGCAAACCATTATTTGAATGAGTTTATAAGTTGGTTGATTCGTCTCTATATTAAGTCACCATAGTACGTGAGCCTGCAGCAGACTGTGTGGAGAATGCTGCATGATCTCTTAATGCACCAAATTAATGGGCTTAATTCATAAATGCCTTACTTTTAAATAATGTTATTGATGGCAACAAACTTTTCGGTTGAGTAAATGAGTCACTACAGCATCCACACTGAGCCACTACAGCATCCACACTGAGTCACTACAGCATCCACACTGAGTCACTACAGCATCCACCCAGAGTCACTACAACAGCCACCCAGAGTCACTATAACATCCACCCTGAGTCACAACAGCAGCCACCCAGAGTCACTACAGCATCCACCCTGTGTCACTACAGCATCCACACTGCGTCAATTTAACATCCACCCTGAGTCACTACAACATCCACCCTGAGTCACTACAGCATCCACACTGAGTCACTGCAACATCCACCCCGAGTCACTACAACATCCACCCTGAGTCACTACAGCAGCCACCCAGAGTCACTACAACATCCACCCTGAGTCACTACAGCAGCCACCCAGAGTCACTACAACATCCACCCTGAGTCACTACAGCATCCACCCTGTGTCACTACAGCAGCCACCCGGAGTCACAAGCAGCAGTATAACTTAATTGGAACCCAGACCCAACACCTAAAGAAACTTCAGTATTTTAAGGTTTGGTTTCGCGTCAATATACAATGACAATGTCCGCGAAAGGCAGAGCTTGCAAGGTGTGTTGGTTTTAACTTGGCCTTCGACCTCCGATATAGAACAAGCATTTTGAGTGAACCTACTGTGGTATTATTTTATCTGATTGCATTGGGGCCAGTCTGTTAGCTTTGGGAGTTAGAATGAGTCTCAAGTCTCCACAACATAATGAAAACACACAGAGCTCCTCAGCAAACTTCCTCGCGTCAGAAAAGGAGAGCAATCAGCCCACAAGCCAATCAGACACTGTGGTCAGCTAGGGTTCTCTTTTAGAAGGAAAAGAGGCTCTTCCCTTTATCAAAGTACCTTTTCACAGACTGCATTTTTGCTGTTCATCTACTGGTTGAACAGCAAAAACGGTTCATCAGACCATTTCGGCCTAGACGTGCAAATTGGCAGTCGGGGCTAACATGACACAAAAACAATGATTCAGCATTTACAGTCCCTGAAATATCCCAAAGTGCACAGAGAGGTAAACAGATATTAATTTACACTTTATTTCCTGTTGAAAAAGACTGTCATCACTCATGCACTTTCCTCAATGTCACAGCGGCAAGGATCTAGAGGGACATCTTGTTTTCAGAGGCTCTGATATTTATAGCCGTGCATCACTAATGTACCCAATCTGTTTGCTAAATCCAGCGTTTTACTCTCACATCCTCATGTTACACCACTTTGTTTTCTACAGGAAATGAAATATTCTGGCAACCATTTTTAAGAACAGGGAGTCGACTCGCATTACGTCCTAAAAGTTCCTAAATGATCGATGTGAAAAGTGTATTGATAAGGGGCTTGAAATGAGTGTTTCATGCCTGGCAGTTTGTTCTGCCTAGGACGTTCTATCCAGTTTTACAGCATGGAAACCTTAAAAAATTTAATTACAGTCAGACAGGTTTTACATCTTTATAAAAGCCTCCCTACTCTTTCATCTTGGCCTTTCGTTGATAACATATGCAAATAGCTTTTCTCAGAACTGCTTTACTTCCTACGTGGAAATGCCTTGGCCTCCATCCACATGTTGGTCAGCACCAGCGAGAGGAGCGAGTTAGAGATGTTGCGAATTTAGAGACTTTAGGGCAGCAGGTAGCCTAGCGGTTAGAGAGGTGAGCCTGAGGGTCAGACGAGAAAAAAATCTGTTGGGGAGTGAGCTGGCAACCGACGGGTTGCAGGTTTCAAATCTGAGATCCATTGCCTGCCATTGTGCCCTTGAGCAAGGCACTTAACCCCCCACAACAACTGCTCCACAGGTGCACAGCCTCTCCAGCCTGTATATGTACACGTAACTGCCAAAATAAAGGAAACACCAACATCAAGTGTCTTAATAGGGTGTTGGGTCGCCAAAGGAACAGCTTCAATGTGCCTTGGCATAGATTCTACAAGTGTCTGGAACTCTATTGGAGGGATTCAACACCATTCTTCCATAATTTGGTGTTTTGTTGATGGTGGTGGAAAATACTGAGTGATAAATGAGTGATACAAAGTATATTAGTTCCTGAGTTAATTAAGCATCCCATCATGCTTAGGATCATGTATAAAAATGACCAGTTGGCCATTACTTTGGCTACCATTGCCAGAAGAAGAGGAGCACAGGGTGTTTAAAGTGTGTGTCTTCGGGACAATCTCAATTGCATACTCCTCGTGTCATCACAAGATCTTGCCTGTGTCTAAGTCACCCAATTTAACACTGGAGCAGCGTCTGAGACAGTATTTTCCACCACCATCAACAAAACACCAAATTATGGAAGAATGGTGTTGAATCCCTCCAAAAGGGTTCTTCAGCTGTCCCCATAGAATAACACTTTTTGGTTCCAGGTAGAACCCTTTTGGGTTCCATGCAGAACCCTCTGTGGAAAGGGTTCTACATGGAACCCACAGGGTTCTCCTATGGGGACAGTCAAATAACCATTTTACATCTAAATCTAGATAGCACCTTTTTTTCTAAGAGTGTAGTTCTTGCAATATATACTCCAGGTGAACTGTTTACATAGATCTGGTATGAAGGAAAATGTTTCTAACCAGCAGGCAAAACTATTTATATGAATACAGAATATCTTTGATATTGTTAGCATGGGAAATGTATTTTCGTTACATTTGAATATGACAATTTAATTTAATTACATAGATAAATGTTGATGACCTATTTAGCGTCCTGCAAAGTCAGCACACTCACACCTTGGCAGTTTGATGATGGTAAACCCTTGATGATTGAAAGGTTGCAGACAGCCTAAGCGCACAATATCTTTTGGCCAAGGGTTTCCATGCTGTAAAACTGGATAGAACGTCCTAGGCAGAACAAACTGCCAGGCATGAAACACTCATTTCAAGCCCCTTATCAATACCCTTTTCACATCGATCATTTAGGAACTTTTAGGACGTAATGCGAGTCGACTCCCTGTTCTTAAAAATGGTTGCCAGAATATTTCATTTCCTGTAGAAAACAAAGTGGTGTAACATGAGGATGTGAGAGTAAAACGCTGGGTTTAGCAAACAGATTGGGTACATTAGTGATGCACAGCTATAAATATCAGAGCCTCTGAAAACAAATGTACCTCTAGATCCATGCCGCTGTGACATTGAGGAAAGTGCATGGGTGATGACAGGATGTCTTTTTCAACAGGAAAGAAAGTGTAAAATAATATCTTTCTCGTTTTTACCTCTCTGTGCACTTTGGGATATTTCAGGGACTGTAAATGCTGAATCATTGTTTTTGTGCCATGTTAGCCCCGACTGCCAATTTGCACGTCTAGGCCGAAATGGTCTGATGAACCGTTTTTGCTGTTCAACCAGTAGATGAACAGCAAAAATGCAGTCTGTGAAAAGGTACTTTGATAAAGGGAAGAGCCTCTTTTCCTTCTAAAAGAGAACCCTAGCTGACCACAGTGTCTGATTGGCTTGTGGGCTGATTGCTCTCCTTTTCTGACGCGAGGAAGTTTGCTGAGGAGCTCTGTGTGTTTTCATTATGTTGTGGAGACTTGAGACTCATTCTAACTCCCAAAGCTAACAGACTGGCCCCAATGCAATCAGATAAAATAATACCACAGTAGGTTCACTCAAAATGCTTGTTCTATATCGGAGGTCGAAGGCCAAGTTAAAACCAACACACCTTGCAAGCTCTGCCTTTCGCGGACATTGTCATTGTATATTGACGCGAAACCAAACCTTTAAATACTGAAGTTTCTTTAGGTGTTGGGTCTGGGTTCCAATTAAGTTATACTGCTGCTTGTGACTCCGGGTGGCTGCTGTAGTGACAGGGTGGATGCTGTAGTGACTCAGGGTGGATGTTGTAGTGACTCTGGGTGGCTGCTGTAGTGACTCAGGGTGGATGTTGTAGTGACTCAGGGTGGATGTTGTAGTGACTCAGGGTGGATGTTGTAGTTACTCTGGGTGGATGCTGTAGTGACTCAGGGTGGATGTTGTAGTGACTCAGGGTGGATGTTATAGTGACGCAGTGTGGATGCTGTAGTGACTCGGGTGGATGTTGTAGTGACTCTGGGTGGCTGCTGTAGTGACTCAGGGTGGATGTTGTAGTGACTCAGGGTGGATGTTGTAGTTACTCTGGGTGGATGCTGTAGTGACTCAGGGTGGATGTTGTAGTGACTCAGGGTGGATGTTGTAGTGACTCAGGGTGGATGTTATAGTGACACAGGTTGGATGCTGTAGTGACTCAGGGTGGATGTTGTAGTGACTCTGGGTGGCTGCTGTAGTGACTCAGGGTGGATGTTGTAGTGACTCAGGGTGGATGTTGTAGTGACTCAGGGTGGATGTTGTAGTTACTCTGGGTGGATGCTGTAGTGACTCAGGGTGGATATTGTAGTGACTCGGGGTGGATGCTGTAGTGACTCAGTGTGGATGTTATAGTGACGCAGTGTGGATGCTGTAGTGACTCGGGTGGATGCTGTAGTAACTTAGTGTGGATGCTGTAGTGACTCTGGTGGATGCTGTAGTGACTCAGTGTGGATGCTGTAGTGACTCAGGGTGGATGTTGTAGTGACTCTGGGTGGCTGCTGTAGTGACTCAGGGTGGATGTTGTAGTGACTCAGGGTGGATGTTGTAGTGACTCAGGGTGGATGTTGTAGTTACTCTGGGTGGATGCTGTAGTGACTCAGGGTGGATGTTGTAGTGACTCAGGGTGGATGTTATAGTGACGCAGTGTGGATGCTGTAGTGACTCGGGTGGATGTTGTAGTGACTCTGGGTGGCTGCTGTAGTGACTCAGGGTGGATGTTGTAGTGACTCAGGGTGGATGTTGTAGTTACTCTGGGTGGATGCTGTAGTGACTCAGGGTGGATGTTGTAGTGACTCAGGGTGGTTGTTGTAGTGACTCAGGGTGGATGTTATAGTGACACAGGGTGGATGCTGTAGTGACTCAGGGTGGATGTTGTAGTGACTCTGGGTGGCTGCTGTAGTGACTCAGGGTGGATGTTGTAGTGACTCAGGGTGGATGTTGTAGTGACTCAGGGTGGATGTTGTAGTTACTCTGGGTGGATGCTGTAGTGACTCAGGGTGGATATTGTAGTGACTCGGGGTGGATGCTGTAGTGACTCAGTGTGGATGTTATAGTGACGCAGTGTGGATGCTGTAGTGACTCGGGTGGATGCTGTAGTAACTTAGTGTGGATGCTGTAGTGACTCTGGTGGATGCTGTAGTGACTCAGTGTGGATGCTGTAGTGACTCAGGGTGGATGCTGTAGTGACTCTGGGTGGATGCTGTAGTGACTCAGTGTGGATGCTGTGGTGACTCAGGGTGGTTGTTGTAGTGACTCAGGGTGGATGTTATAGTGACACAGGGTGGATGCTGTAGTGACTCAGGGTGGATGTTGTAGTGACTCTGGGTGGCTGCTGTAGTGACTCAGGGTGGATGTTGTAGTGACTCAGTGTGGATGTTGTAGTGACTCAGGGTGGATGTTGTAGTTACTCTGGGTGGATGCTGTAGTGACTCAGGGTGGATATTGTAGTGACTCGGGGTGGATGCTGTAGTGACTCAGTGTGGATGTTATAGTGACGCAGTGTGGATGCTGTAGTGACTCGGGTGGATGCTGTAGTAACTTAGTGTGGATGCTGTAGTGACTCTGGTGGATGCTGTAGTGACTCAGTGTGGATGCTGTAGTGACTCAGGGTGGATGCTGTAGTGACTCTGGGTGGATGCTGTAGTGACTCAGTGTGGATGCTGTGGTGACTCAGTGTGGATGCTGTAGTGACTCAGGGTGGATGCTGTAGTGACTCAGTGTGGATGCTGTGGTGACTCATTTACTCAACCGAAAAGTTTGTTGCCATCAATAACATTATTTAAAAGTAAGGCATTTATGAATTAAGCCCATTAATTTGGTGCATTAAGAGATCATGCAGCATTCTGCACACAGTCTGCTGCAGGCTCACGTACTATGGTGACTTAATATAGAGACGAATCAACCAACTTATAAACTCATTCAAATAATGGTTTGCAACACGTCCTCATATTGGACTTCTGGCCCCTAAAATTGAAGGAGGAGCAAAAGAAACCAGTAACATCTCGAAATGAAGAGAGGCAATCAAGCTACGTACAACCGCACAAACCAACGCGGTTGCAAATTAGGCCCATGTTACTTAAGGAATTTAAATGAAGTTTGTACTCTTAAAAGGTGTCTCAATGCTAGACTACATTTATTTATTTATTTTATTTTTTAGGGGGTAGATCAGCTTAATATTGCAGATAGATTGTAACTTCATGAATGTAATTGTCTACATCACTTCCAATCCCCCATGTTTACCGTGAGGGAAAAAAGTATTTCATTCCCTGCTGATTTTGTACGTTTGCCCACTGACAAAGACATGATCAGTCTATAATTTTAATGGTAGGTTTATTTGAACAGTGAGAGACAGACTAACAACAACAAAATTCCAGAAAAACGCATGTGAAAAATGTTATAAATTGATTTGCATTTTTATGAGGGAAATAAGTATTTGACCCCTCTGCAAAACATGATTTAGTACTTGGTGGCAAAACCCTTGTTGGCAATCACAGAGGTCAGACGTTTCTTGTAGTTGGCCACCAGGTTTGCATACATCTCAGGAGGGATTTTGTCCCACTCCTCTTTGCAGATCTTCTCCAAGTCATTAAGGTTTCGAGGCTGACGTTTGGCAACTCGAACCTTCAGCTCCCTGCACAGATTTTCTATGGGATTAAGGTCTGGCTAGGCCACTCCAGGACCTTAATGTGCTTCTTCTTGAGCCACTCCTTTGTTGCCTTGGCCTTGTGTTTTGGGTCATTGTCATGCTGGAATACCCATCCACGACCCATTTTCAATGCCCTGGCTGAGGGAAGGAGGTTCTCACCCAAGATTTGACGGTACATGGCCCCGTCCATCGTCCCTTTGATGCGGTGAGGTTGTCCTGTCCCCTTAGCAGAAAAACACCCCCAAAGCATAATGTTTCCACCTCCATGTTTGATGGTGGGGATGGTGTTCTTGAGGTCATAGACAGCATTCCTCCTCCTCCAAACACGGCGATGGTGAGTTGATGCCAAAGAGCTCGATTTTGGTGTCATCTGACCACAAGACTTTCACCCAGTTCTCCTCTGAATCATTCAGATGTTCATTGGCAAACTTCAGACGGCCCTGTATGTGCTTTCTTGAGCAGGGGGACCTTGCGGGCGCTGCAGGAGTTCAGTCCTTCACGGCGTTGTGTGTTACCAATTGTTTTCTTGGTGACTATGGTCCCAGCTGCCTTGAGATCATTGTCAAGATCCTCCTGTGTAGTTCTGGGCTGATTCCTCACCGTTCTCATGATCATTGCAACTCCACGATGTGAGATCTTGCATGGAGCCCCAGGCCGAGGGAGATTGACAGTTATTTTGTGTTTCTTCCATTTGCGAATAATCGCACCAACTGTTGTCACCTTCTCACCAAGCAGCTTGGCGATGGTCTTGTAGCCCATTCCAGCTTTGTGTAGGTCTACAATCTTGTCCTTGACATCCTTGGAGAGCTCTTTGGTCTTGGCCATGGTGGAGAGTTCGGAATATGATTGATTGATTGCTTCTGTGGACAGGTGTCTTTTATACAGGTAACAAACTGAGATTAGGAGCACTCCCTTTAAGAGTGTGCTCCTAATCTCAGCTCGTTACCTGTATAAAAGACACCTGGGAGCCAGAAATCTTTCTGATTGAGAGGGGGTCAAATACTTACAGTGGGGAGAACAAGTATTTGATACACTGCCGATTTTGCAGGTTTTCCTACTTACAAAGCATGTAGAGGTCTGTAATTTTTTTCATACGTACACTTCAACTGTGAGAGACGGAATTGTATGATTTTTAAGAAATTAATTAGCATTTTATTGCATGACATAAGTATTTGATCACCTACCAACCAGTAAGAATTCCGGCTCTCACAGACCTGTTAGTTTTTCTTTAAGAAGCCCACACTGTCTGTGATTTATTTAGAATTCAAGGCACACTTAACCAGCATGGCTACCACAGCATTCTGCAGCGATACGCCATCCCATCTGGTTTGGGCTTAGTGAGACTATCATTTGTTTTTCAACAGGACAATGACCCAACACACCGCCAAGCTGTGTAAGGGCTATTTGACCAATAAGGAGAGTGATGGAGTGCTGCATCAGATGACCTGGCCTCCACAAGTTCTAAAACATCTGACCGGTAGTGTAGCTGCAGGGACTTGCATCCATTCAACCACAAGAGCATTAGTGAGGTTGGGCACTGATGTTGGGCGATTAGGCCAGGCTCGCAGTCGCCATTCCAATTCATCCCAAAGGTGTTCGATGTGGTTGAGGTTAGGGCTCTGTGCAGGCCAGTCAAGATCTTCCACACCAATCTCGACAAACCATTTCTGTATGGACCTCGCTTTGTGCATGGGGGCATTGTCATGTTGAAACAGGAAAGGGCCTTCCCCAAACTGTTGCTACAAAGTTGGAAGCAGAGAATCGTGTAGAGTGTCATTGTATGCTGTAGCGTTAAGATTTCCCTTCACTGGAACTAAGGGGCCTAGACTGAACCATGAAAATCAGCCCCAGACCATTATTCCTCCTCCACCCAACTTTACAGTTGGCACTATGCATTGGGGAAGGTAGCATTCTTCTGGCATCCGCCAAACCCAGATTGTTTGTCGGACTGCCAGATGGTGAAGCGTGATTCATCACACCAGAGAACGCGTTTCCACTGCTCCAGAGTCCAATACACCACTCCAGTCGACACTTGGCATTGCACATGGTGATCTTAGGCTTGTGTGTGGCTGCTTGGCCATTGAAACCCATTTCATGAAGCTCCCAACGAACAGTTATTGTGCTGACGTAGCTCCCAGAGGCAGTTTGGAACTCCATAATGAGTTTTGCAACCGAGGACAGACGATTTTTACTCGCTATATACTTCACCACTCGGCGGTCCCGTTCTGTGAGCTTGTGTGGCCTACCACTTCGCGGCTGAGCTGTTGTTTCTTCTAGACGTTTCCACTTCACAATAACAGCACTTACAGTTGACCGGGGCAGCTCTAGCAGGGCAGAAATTTGACAAACTGACTTGTTGGAAAGCTGGAATCCTGACTCTTCAGTAAGGCCATTCTACTGCCAATGTTTGTCTATGGGATTGCATTGCTGTGTGCTCAATGTTATACACCTGTCAGCAACAGGTGTGGCTGAAATAGCTGAATCCACAAATTTGAAGGGGTGTCCACATACCTTTGTATATATAGTGTATATATATAATGTAAATGTAAATGTATATACAGTGTATTCGGAAAGTATTCAGACCCCTTGACTTTTTCCACATTTTGTTACATTACAGCCTTATACTAAAATGGATAAAATAAAACGTTTTCCTCAGCAATCTACACACAATACCCCATAATGACTAAGCGAAAACAGGTTTTTAGACAATTTTGTTAATTTCTTGACAATAAAAAACAGACATACCTTATTTACATAAGTATTCAGACCCTTTGCTATGAGACTCAGAATTGAGCTCGGGTGCATTCTGTTTCCAATTATCATCCTTGAGATGTTTCTACAACTTGATTGGAGTCCACCTGTGATAAATTCAATTGATTGGACATGATTTGGAAAGGCACACACCTGTCTATATAAGGTCCCACAGTTGACAGTGCATGTCAGAGAAAAACCAAGCCATGAGGTCAAATTAATTATCCGTAGAGCTCCGAGACAGGATTGTGTCGAGGCTCAGATATGGGAAAGGGTACCAAAAAAATTCTGCAGCATTGAAGGTCTTCAAGAACACAGTGGCCTCCATGATTCTTAAATGGAAGAAGTTTGGAACCACCAAGACTCTTCCTAGAGCTGGCCGCCCGGCCAAACTGAGCAATCGGGGGAGAAGGACCTTGGTCAGGCAGCTGACCAAGAACGCAATGGTCACTCTGACAGAGCTCTAGAGTTCCTCTGTGGAGATGGGAGAACCTTCTAGAAGGACAACCATCTCTGTAGCACTCCACCAATCAGGTCTTTATGGTAGAGTGGCCAGACGGAAGCCACTCCTCAGTAAAAAGCACATGACAGCCCGCTTGGAGTTTGCCAAAAGGCACCTAAAGACTCTCAGACCATGAGAAACAAGATTATCTGGAAACCAAGATTAAACTCTTTGGCCTGAATGCCAAGCATCACGTCTGGAGGAAACCTGGCACCATCCCTACAGTGAAGCATGGTGGTGGCAGCATCATGCTGCGGGGATGTTTTTCAGCGGCAGGGACTGGGAGACTAGTCAGGATCGAGGGAAAGATGAATGGAGTACAGAGAGATCCTTGATGAAAACCTGCTCCAGATCGCTCAATACGTCAGACTGGGGCAAAGGTTCACCTTCCAACAGGACAACGACCCTAAGCACACAGCCAAGACAACGCAGGAGTGGCTTCGGGACAAGTCTCTGAATGTCCTTGAGTGGCCCAGCCAGAGCTCGGACTTGAACCCGATTGAACATCTCTGGAGAGATCTGAAAATAGCTGTGCAGCAACGCTCCTCATCCAACCTGACAGAGCTTGAGAGGATCTGCAGAGAAAAATGGGAGAAACTCCCCAAATACAGGTGTGCCAAGCTTGCAGCGTCATACCCAAGAAGACTCGAGGTTGTAATCGCTGCCAAAGGTGCTTCAACAAAATACTGAGTAAAGGGTCTGAATACTTACGTAAATGTCCGTTTTTTAAAATTTATAAATTAGCAAAAATGTCCAAAAAACTGTTTATGGGGTATTGTGTGTAGAATTTTAGAATAAGGCTGTAATGTAACAAAATGTGGACAAAGTAAAGGAGTCTGAATACTTTCTGAATGCACTGTAGGTACAGGTAACTACCCAAATAAAGAAAGAAACACTAGTAAATGAGTGATACAAAGTATATTAGTTCCTGAGTTAATTAAGCATCCCATCATGCTTAGGATCATGTATAAAAATCACCAGTTGGCCATTACTTTGGCTACCATTGCTAGAAGAAGAGGAGCACAGGGTGTTTAAAGTGTGTGTCTTCGGGACAATCTCAATTGCATACTCCTCTTGTCATCACGAGATCTTGCCTGTGTCTAAGTCACCCAATTTAACACTGGAGCAGCGTCTGAGACAGTATTTTCCACCACCATCAACAAAACACCAAATTATGGAAGAATGGTGTTGAATCCCTCCAATAGAGATCCAGACACTTGTAGAATCTATGCCAAGGCACATTGAAGCTGTTCCTTTGGCGACCCAACACCCTATTAAGACACTTGATGTTGGTGTTTCCTTTATTTTGGCAGTTACGTGTACATATACAGGCTGGAGAGGCTGTGCACCTGTGGAGCAGTTGTTGTGGGGGGTTAAGTGCCTTGCTCAAGGGCACAATGGCAGGCAATGGATCTCAGATTTGAAACCTGCAACCCGTCGGTTGCCAGCTCACTCCCCAACAGATTTTTTTCTCGTCTGACCCTCAGGCTCACCTCTCTAACCGCTAGGCTACCTGCTGCCCTAAAGTCTCTAAATTCGCAACATCTCTAACTCACTCCTCTCGCTGGTGCTGACCAACATGTGGATGGAGGCCAAGGCATTTCCACGTAGGAAGTAAAGCAGTTCTGAGAAAAGCTATTTGCATATGTTATCAACGAAAGGCCAAGATGAAAGAGTAGGGAGGCTTTTATAAAGATGTAAAACCTGTCTGACTGTAATTACATTTTTTAAGGCAAATTTGTGTACGGCTGGGTAAATAATCCAGGCTCCCAGAAATATAACTGCCTTAATGTTGCTGGTCCCCAGGAAGAGTAGCTGCTGCCTTGGCAGGAACTAATGGGGATCCATAATAAACCACAGGAAGAGTAGCTGCTGCCTTGGCAGGAACTAATGGGGATCCATAATAAACCCCAGGAAGAGTAGCTGCTGCCTTGGCAGGAACTAATGGGGATCCATAATAAACCCCAGGAAGAGTAGCTGCTGCCTTGGCAGGAACTAATGGGGATCCTTAATCAACACACTGGACTGGTATGATCAAAACAAATACAAATACACACTGGACTGGTATGCCACGTGTGACAGTGTTTAGAATCCAGGTGTGTTTTTCTTTTGGCATGTTTTGGATTTTCTAACTTTACCCTAACTGCTAACCCTAACTGCTAATCCCACTCGCTAGCATATCTGAACTTAACCTTACCCTACCCACTCGCTAGCATATCTGAACTTAAGCTTACCCTAACCACTCGCTAGCATATCTGAACTTAACCTTACCCTAACCACTCGCTAGCATATCTGAACCAAACCTTACCCTAACCACTCGCTAGCATATCTGAACTTAACCCTAACCACTCGCTAGCATATCTGAACCTAACCTTACCCTAACCACTTGCTAGCATATCTGAACCTAACCTTACCCTAACCACTTGCTAGCATATCTGAACCTAACCTTACCCTAACCACTTGCTAGCATATCTGAACCAAACCTTACCCTAACCACTCGCTAGCATATCTGAACTTTACCTTACCCTAACCACTTGCTAGCATATCTGAACCTAACCTTACCCTAACCACTTGCTAGCATATCTGAACCTAACCTTACCCTAACCACTCGCTAGCATATCTGAACCAAACCTTTCCCTAACCACTCGCTAGTATATCTGAACTTAACCTTACCCTAACCACTCGCTAGCATATCTGAACTTAACCTTACCCTAACCACTCGCTAGCATATCTGAACCTAACCTTACCCTAACCACTTGCTAGCATATCTGAACCTAACCTTACCCTAACCACTCGCTAGCATATCTGAACTTTACCTTACCCTAACCACTTGCTAGCATATCTGAACCTAACCTTACCCTAACCACTCGCTAGCATATCTGAACTTAACCTTACCCTAACCACTCGCTAGCATATCTGAACTTAACCTTACCCTAACCACTCGCTAGCATATCTGAACCTAACCTTACCCTAACCCTAACCACTCACTAGCATGCCTCAATTTAACTTGGATGAACCCCCTGGATTATGCTGACAAAGATTATATTTTCAATGTGCATATGTTTTCATTTGGTCCCATTCTTGATATTGAATTGTTTTCATTTAGTTGTTATGGTGTCAGCTTTCCCCTGTATATTATTATTGGATGCCTCCTTTTACATCAGATTCTAAAATCTATATTTATTGGTTATGTTAGCACCCCTTTAATAATCTATTCACAGAGCACACAATATTGTTGTATTCAGGGGATACACAAAACAGAGACACAGATTAATGAAATCAATGAGAGTAACTGAAAATATAGTGTTTTTATTTTTTATTAAATAGTTACCAATACACATGCACTCTTAGAAAGAAGGGTTCCAAAAGGGTTCTTCAGCTGTCCCCATAGAATAACACTTTTTGGTTCCAGGTAGAACCCTTTTGGGTTCCATGCAGAACCCTCTGTGGAAAGGGTTCTACATGGAACCCACAGGGTTCTCCTATGGGGACAGTCAAATAACCATTTTACATCTAAATCTAGATAGCACCTTTTTTTCTAAGAGTGTAGTTCTTGCAATATATACTCCAGGTGAACTGTTTACATAGATCTGGTATGAAGGAAAATGTTTCTAACCAGCAGGCAAAACTATTTATATGAATACAGAATATCTTTGATATTATTAGCATGGGAAATGTATTTTCGTTACATTTGAATATGACAATTTAATTTAATTACATAGATAAATGTTGATGACCTATTTAGCGTCCTGCAAAGTCAGCACACTCACACCTTGGCAGTTTGATGATGGTAAACCCTTGATGATTGAAAGGTTGCAGACAGCCTAAGCGCACAATATATTTTGGCCAAGGGGTTCCATGCTGTAAAACTGGATAGAACGTCCTAGGCAGAACAAACTGCCAGGCATGAAACACTCATTTCAAGCCCCTTATCAATACCCTTTTCACATCGATCATTTAGGAACTTTTAGGACGTAATGCGAGTCGACTCCCTGTTCTTAAAAATGGTTGCCAGAATATTTCATTTCCTGTAGAAAACAAAGTGGTGTAACATGAGGATGTGAGAGTAAAACGCTGGGTTTAGCAAACAGATTGGATACATTAGGGATGCACGGCTATAAATATCAGAGCCTCTGAAAACAAATGTCCCTCTAGATCCGCTGTGACATTGAGGAAAGTGCATGAGTGATGACAGGATGTCTTTTTCAACAGGAAAGAAAGTGTAAAATAATATGTTTCTCGTTTTTACCTCTCTGTGCACTTTGGGATATTTCAGGGACTGTAAATGCTGAATCATTGTTTTTGTGTCATGTTAGCCCCGACTGCCAATTTGCACGTCTAGGCCGAAATGGTCTGATGAACCGTTTTTGCTGTTCAACCAGTAGATGAACAGCAAAAATGCAGTCTGTGAAAAGGTACTTTGATAAAGGGAAGAGCCTCTTTTCCTTCTAAAAGAGAACCCTAGCTGACAACAGTGTCTGATTGGCTTGTGGGCTGATTGCTCTCCTTTTCTGACGCGAGGAAGTTTGCTGAGGAGCTCTGTGTGTTTTCATTATGTTGTGGAGACTTGAGACTCATTCTAACTCCCAAAGCTAACAGACTGGCCCCAATGCAATCAGATAAAATAATACCACAGTAGGTTCACTCAAAATGCTTGTTCTATATCGGAGGTCGAAGGCCAAGTTAAAACCAACACACCTTGCAAGCTCTGCCTTTCGCGGACATTGTCATTGTATATTGACGCGAAACCAAACCTTAAAATACTGAAGTTTCTTTAGGTGTTGGGTCTGGGTTCCAATTAAGTTATACTGCTGCTTGTGACTCCGGGTGGCTGCTGTAGTGACACAGGGTGGATGCTGTAGTGACTCAGGGTGGATGTTGTAGTGACTCAGGGTGGATGTTGTAGTGACTCTGGGTGGCTGCTGTAGTGACTCAGGGTGGATGTTGTAGTGACTCAGGGTGGATGTTGTAGTGACTCAGGGTGGATGTTGTAGTGACTCAGTGTGGATGCTGTAGTGACTCTGGGTGGATGCTGTGGTGACTCATTTACTCAACCGAAAAGTTTGTTGCCATCAATAACATTATTTAAAAGTAAGGCATTTATTAATTAAGCCCATTAATTTGGTGCATTAAGAGATCATGCAGCATTCTGCACACAGTCTGCTGCAGGCTCACGTACTATGGTGACTTAATATAGAGACGAATCAACCAACTTATAAACTCATTCAAATAATGGTTTGCAACACGTCCTCATATTGCACTTCTGGCCCCTAAAATTGAAGGAGGAGCAAAAGAAACCAGTAACTGTCACGGAATCAGCCGAGGCTGCTCCTCCTCCTTGCTCGGGCAGGATTCGGCGTTCGTCGTCCCCGGAGTACTAGCTGCCACCGATCTATGTTTCGGTGTTTGACTTGTTTTGTCCTGATTGTGTACACCTGTTCCCCATTATGTTGTATTGTTTCCCCTATTTAACCCTCTGTCGTGCATTGTGTGTTGTGTGTTATTGTTATTGTGTGTTGTGCGAGATTTTCCGGGACTTGCATGGACAGGGTGTTGTGGTATATATTGATGACATTCTAATATATTCCGCTACACGAGCCGAGCATGTGTCCCTGGTGTGTCGAGTGCTTGGTAGACTGTTGGAGCATGACCTGTATGCGAAGGCGGAGAAATGTCTGTTCTTCCAGGAGTCCATCTCCTTCCTGGGACATCGGTTGTCCACGTTAGGGGTAGAGATGGAGATTGACCGCGTTTCTGCCGTGCGTAATTGGCAGACTCCCACCACGGTAAAGGAGGTGCAGCGCTTCTTGGGTTTTGCCAATTACTACCGGAGGTTTATCCGGGGCTTTGGACAGGTTGCAGCTCCCATTACCTCTCTGCTAAAGGTGGGTCCGGTGCGCCTGCAGTGGTCAGCTGAGGCGGACAGGGCGTTTAAACGTCTGAAGGACCTGTTTACCTCGGCTCCGGTGCTGGCGCATCCGGATCCCTCTTTGGCATTCCAGGTGGAGGTGGACGCTTCCGAGGCTGGGATCGGCGCTGTGCTGTCTCAGCGCTCGGGTACGCCACCTAAACTCCGCCCCTGTGCTTTCTATTCTAAGAAGCTCAGTCCGGCGGAGCGCAATTATGACATGCGGGATAGGGAGCTGCTGGCTGTGGTTCAAGCCCTGAAGTTGTGGAGACATTGGCTTGAGGGGGCTAAACACCCTTTTCTCATTCTGACTGACCATCGTAACCTGGAGTACATCCGGGCAGCGAGGAGGCTGAATCCTCGCCAGGCAACGTGGTCAATGTTTCTTTCCCGCTTTGTATTTAAGCTCACCTATATACCAGGGTCCCAGAACGCTAAGGCAGACGCCCTGTCCCGACTATATGACACAGAGGAGAGGTCCATTGAGCCCACTCCCATACTCCCGGAGTCTTGTTTAGTGGCACCGGTGGTGTGGGAGGTGGATGCGGAAATCGAGCGGGCGTTACGTTCCGACCCTACTCCTCCACAGTGTCCAGAGGGTCGGAGGTACGTTCCGCTCGAGGTTCGCGACCGGTTGATATACTGGGCTCACACGTCACCCTCCTCTGGTCATCCGGGTATTGGTTGACAGTGCACTGCCTTAGTGAGAAGTACTGGTGGCCAACCTTAGCCAAGGACGTGAGGGTTTATGTTTCCTCCTGCTCGGTGTGCGCCCAGTGTAAGGCACCTAGACACCTGCCCAGGGGGAAGTTACAACCCCTACCCGTTCCACAACGGCCGTGGTCTCACCTATCGGTGGATTTTGTCACGGACCTTTCCCCCTCCCAGGGGAGCACTACGATCTTGGTCGTTGTGGATCGGTTTTCTAAAGCCTTCCGTCTCATTCCCCTGCCAGGTCTCCCTACTGCCCTACAAACTGCTGAGGCTCTGTTTACACACGTCTTCCGGCACTATGGGGTGCCTGAGGATATAGTGTCTGATCGGGGTCCCCAGTTCACCTCTAGAGTCTGGAGGGCATTTATGGAACGTCTGGGGGTCTCGATTAGCCTTACCTCAGGTTTTCACCCCGAAAGTAATGGGCAGGTGGAGAGAGTTAACCAGGATGTGGGTAGGTTTCTGAGGTCATATTGCCAGGACCGGCAAGAGGAGTGGTCGGGATATATTCCCTGGGCAGAGATAGCCCAAAACTCCCTCCGCCATTCGTCCACTAACCTGACGCCTTTCCAGTGTGTGTTAGGTTATCAGCCGGTTCTGGCACCTTGGCATCAGAACCAGACCGAAGCCCCTGCGGTGGACGAGTGGTTTCGGCGCTCGGAGGAAACTTGGAACGCTGCGCATGTCCATCTGCAGCGTGCCATGTTACAGGTTACAACTGCCCAGGTATTATCGCATTAACCCCTCATTCCATGTGACTCTCCTCAGGCCGGTGGTGGCTGGTCCACGCCAGGAAAATGAGGTACGAGAGGCTCCTCCGCCCCCGTTGGACATCGAGGGGGCTCCGGCGTCGGACGGGGGGCCTGCAGTATCTCGTGGAGTGGGAGGGGTACGGTCCGAAGGAACGGTGCTGGGTCCCCAGGAGGAACATTCTAGATCCCTCCATGTTGAGGGACTTCCACCGGAGTCATCCGACTAGCCCTGCTCCGCGTCCTCCTGGCCGTCCCCGAGGCCGGGGTCGGCGCACGGCTGGAGCCGCGCGTCAAGGGGGTACTGTCACGGAATCAGCCGAGGCTGCTCCTCCTCCTTGCTCGGGCAGGTTTCGGCGTTCGTCGTCCCCGGAGTACTAGCTGCCACCGATCTATGTTTCGGTGTTTGACTTGTTTTGTTCTGATTGTGTACACCTGTTCCCCATTATGTTGTATTGTTTCCCCTATTTAACCCTCTGTCGTGCATTGTGTGTTGTGTGTTATTGTATTCGTCTTCGGCAGTGTTAGTGTGCGGGTTGTTTTCCTCCTTGTATGGAGATGGTTTTCTTCTCTGGTTACTTTCAAGTAAAGTACGTTTCCAGTAAGCTCTGTGTCCTGCGTTTGACTTCGCCTACCGCATTTCACCGTCGCCTTCTGACAGTAACATCTCGATATGAAGAGAGGCAATCAAGCTACGTAGAACCGCACAAACCAGAGCTGTTGCAAATTAGGCCCATGTTACTTAAGGAATTTAAATGAAGTTTGTACTCTTAAAAGGTGTCTCAATGCTAGACTACATTTTATTATTATTTTAATTTTTTAGGGGGTAGATCAGCTTAATATTGCAGATAGATTGTAACTTCATGAATGTAATTGTCTGCATCACTTCCAATCCCCCATGTTTACAGTTAGGGAAAAAAGTATTTGATCCCCTGCTGATTTTGTACGTTTGCCCACTGACAAAGACATGATCAGTCTATAATTTTAATGGTAGGTTTATTTGAACAGTGAGAGACAGACTAACAACAACAATATCCAGAAAAACGCATGTGAAAAATGTTATGAATTGATTTGCATTTTAATGAGGGAAATAAGTATTTGACCCCTCTGCAAAACATGACTTAGTACTTAGTGGCAAAACCCTTGTTGGCAATCACAGAGGTCAGACGTTTCCTGTAGTTGGCCACCAGGTTTGCACACATCTCAGGAGGGATTTTGTCCCACTCCTCTTTGCAGATCTTCTCTAAGTCATTAAGGTTTTGAGGCTGACGTTTGGCAACTCGAACATTCAGCTCCCTGCACAGATTTTCTATGGGATTAAGGTCTGGAGACTGGCTAGGCCACTCCAGGACCTTAATGTACTTATTCTTGAGCCACTCCTTTGTTGCCTTGGCCTTGTGTTTTGTGTCATTGTCATGCTGGAATACCCATCCACGACCAATTTTCACTGCCCTGGCTGAGGGAAGGAGGTTCTCACCCAAGATTTGACGGTACATGGCCCCGTCCATCGTCCCTTTGATGCGGTGAGGTTGTCCTGTCCCCTTAGCAGAAAAACATCCCCAAAGCATAATGTTTCCACCTCCATGTTTGATGGTGGGGATGGTGTTCTTTGGGTCATAGGCAGCATTCCTCCTCCTCCAAACACAGCGATGGTGAGTTGATGCCAAAGAGCTCGATTTTGGTCTCATCTGACCACAACACTTTCACCCAGTTCTCCTCTGAATCATTCAGATGTTCATTGGCAAACTTCAGACGGCCCTGTATATGTGCTTTCTTGAACAGGGGGACCTTGCGGGTGCTGCAGGAGTTCTTCACGGCGTAGTGTGTTACCAATTGTTTTCTTGGTGACTATGGTCCCAGCTGCCTTGAGATCATTGTCAAGATCCTCCTGTGTAGTTCTGGGCTGATTCCTCACCATTCTCATGATCATTGCAACTCCACGAGGTGAGATCTTGCATGGAGCCCCAGGCCGAGGGAGATTGACAGTTATTTTGTGTTTCTTCCATTTGCGAATAATTGCACCAACTGTTGTCACCTTCTCACCAAGCTGCTTGGCGATGGTCTTGTAGCCCATTCCAGCCTTGTGTAGGTCTACAATCGTGTCCTTGACATCCTTGGAGAGCTCTTTGGTCTTGGCCATGGTGGAGAGTTCGGAATATGATTGATTGATTGCTTCTGTGGACAGGTGTCTTTTATACAGGTAACAAACTGAGATTAGGAGCACTCCCTTTAAGAGTGTGCTCCTAATCTCAGCTCGTTACCTGTATAAAAGACACCTGGGAGCCATAAATCTTTCTGATTGAGAGGGGGTCAAATACTTATTTCCCTCATTAAAATGCAAATCAATTTATAACATTTTTGACATGTGTTTTTCTGGATTTTTTTGTTGTTATTCTGTCTCTCACTGTTCAAATAAACCTACCATTAAAATTATAGACTGCAAACGTACAAAATCAGCAGGGGATTAAATACTTTTTTCCCTCACTGTATATATATATATATATATATATATATATATATATATATATATATACACACATACATACATATACATATATACATACACATATATACACACATACAGTTGAAATCGGAAGTTTACATACACTTAGGTTGGAGTCATTAAAACTTGTTTTTCAACCACTCCACACATTTATTGTTAACAAACTATAGTTTTGGCAAGTCGGTTAGGACATTTACTTTGTCCACGACACAAGTAATTTTTCCAACAACTGTTTACAGACAGATTATTTAACTTATAATTCACTGTATCACAATTCCAGTGGTTTAGAAGTTTACATACACTAAGTTGACTGTCCCTTTAAACAGCTTGGAAAATTCCAGAAAATGATATCATGGCTTTAGAAGCTTCTGATAGGCTAATTGACATCATTTGAGTCAATTGGAGGTGTACCTGTGGATGTATTTCAAGGCCTACCTTCAGACTCAGTGCCTCTTTGCTTGACATCATGGGGAAATCAAAAGAAATCAGCCAAGACCTCAGAAAGAGAATTGTAGACCTCCACAAGTCTGGTTCATCCTTGGGAGCAATTTCCAAACACCTGAAGGTACCACGTTCATCTGTACAAACAATAGTACGCAAGTATAAACACCATGGGACCACGCAGCTGTCATACCTCTCAGAAAGGAGAAACGTTCTGTCTCCTAGAGATGAACGTACTTTGGTGCGAAAAGTGCAAATCAATCCCAGAACAACAGCAAAGGACCTTGTGGAGATGCTGGAGGAAACAGGTACAAAAGTATCTATATCCACAGTAAAACGAGTCCGATATCGACATAACCTGAAAGGCCGCTCAGCAAGGAAGAAGCCACTACTCCAAAACCGCCATAAAAAAGCCAGACTACGGTTTGCAACTGCACATGAGGACAAAGATCGTACTTTTTGGAGAAATGTCCTCTGGTCTGATGAAACAAAAATAGAACTGTTTGGCCATAATGACCATCGTTATGTTTGGAGGAAAAAGGGGAAGGCTTGCAAGCCGAAGAACACCATCCCAACCGTGAAGCACGGGGGTGCTTTGCTGCAGGAGGGACTGGTGCACTTCACAAAATAGATGGCATCATGAGGAAGGAAAATTATGTGGATATATTGAAGCAACATCTCAAGACATCAGTCAAGTTAAAGCTTGGTCACAAATGGTCTTCCAAATGGACAATGACCCCAAGCATACTTCCAAAGTTGTGAGAAAATGGCTTAAGGACAACAAAGTCAAGGTATTGGAGTGGCCATCACAAAGCCCTGACCTCAATCCAATAGTACATTTGTGGGCAGAACTGAAAAAGCGTGTGCGAGCATGGAGGCCTACAAACCTGACTCAGTTACACCAGCTCTGTCAGGAGGAATGGGCCAAAATTCACCCAACTTATTGTGGGAAGCTTGTGGAAGGCTACCCGAAACGTTTGACCCAAGTTAAACAATTTAAAGGCAATGCTACCAAATACTAATTGAGTGTATGTAAACTTCTGACCCACTGGGAATGTGATGAAAGAAATAAAAGCTGAAATAAATCATTCTCTCTACTATTATTCTGACATTTCACGTTCTTAAAATAAAGTGGTGATCCTAACTGACCTAAAACAGGGAATTTTTACTAGGATTAAATGTCAGGAATGATGAAAAACAGAGTTTAAATGTACTTGGCTAAGGTGTATGTAAACTTCCGACTTCAACTGTACGTACATACATACATACATACATACATGTCATTTAGCAGACGCTCTTATCCAGAGCAACTTACAGTTAGTGCATACATTATTCTTTTTAATTTTCATACCCCATGGGATACGAACCCACAACCCTGGCATTGCAAACGCCATGCTCTACCAACTGAGCTACCTCCCTGCCGGCCATTCCCTCCCCTACCCTGGACGACGCTGGGCCAATTGTGCGCCGCCCCATTGGTCTCCCGGTTGCGGCCGGCTGCAGCAGAGCCTGGATACACACACACACACACACACACACACACACATACACATATACATACACATACATACATACATATACATACATACATACATACATACAGTGGGGAAAAAGTATTTAGTCAGCCACCAATTGTGCAAGTTCTCCCACTTAAAAAGATGAGAGAGGCCTGTAATTTTCATCATAGGTACACGTCAACTATGACAGACAAATTGAGAAAAATAAATCCAGAAAATCACATTGTAGGATTTTTAATGAATTTATTTGCAAATTATGGTGGAAAATAAGTATTTGGTCACTTACAAACAAGCAAGATCTCTAGCTCTCACAGACCTGTAACTTCTTCTTTAATAGGCTCCTCTGTCCTCCACTCGTTACCTGTATTAATGGCACCTGTTTGAACTTGTTATCAGTATTAAAAGACACCTGTCCACAACCTCAAACAGTCACACTCCAAACTCCACTATGGCCAAGACCAAAGAGCTGTCAAAGGACACCAGAATCAAAATTGTAGACCTGCACAAGGCTGGGAAGACTGAATCTGCAATAGGTAAGCAGCTTGGTTTGAAGAAATCAACTGTGGGAGCAATTATTAGGAAATGGAAGACATACAAGACCACTGATTATCTCCCTCGATCTGGGGCTCCACGCAAGATCTCACCCTGTGGGGTCAAAATGATCACAAGAACGGTGAGCAAAAATCCCAGAACCATACGGGGGGACCTAGTGAATGACCTGCAGAGAGCTGGGACCAAAGTAACAAAGCCTACCATCAGTAACACACTACGCCGCCAGGGACTCAAATCCTGCAGTGCCAGACGTGTCCCCCTGGTTAAGCCAGTACATGTCCAGGCCCATCTGAAGTTTGCTAGAGTGCATTTGGATGATCCAGAAGAGGATTGGGAGAATGTCATATGGTCAGATGAAACCAAAATATAACTTTTTGGTAAAAACTCAACTCGTCGTGTTTGGAGGACAAAGAATGCTGAGTTGCATCCAAAGAACACCATACCTACTGTGAAGCATGGGGGTGGAAACATCATGCTTTGGGGCTGTTTTTCTGCAAAGGGACCAGGACGACTGATCCGTGTAAAGTAAAAAATGAATGGGGCCATGTATCGTGAGATTTTGAGTGAAAACCTCCTTCCATCAGCAAGGGCATTGAAGATGAAACGTGGCTGGGTCTTTCAGCATGACAATGATCCCAAACACACCGCCCAGCCAACGAAGGAGTGGCTTCGTAAGAAGCATTTCAAGGTCCTGGAGTGGCCTAGCCAGTCTCCAGATCTCAACCCCATAGAAAATCTTTGGAGGGAGGGAGTTGAAAGTCTGTGTTGCCCAGCGACAGCCCCAAAACATCACTGCTCTAGAGGAGATCTGCATGGAGGAATGGGCCAAAATACCAGCAACAGTGTGTGAAAACCTTGTGAAGACTTACAGAAAACGTTTAACCTGTGTCATTGCCAACAAACGGTATATAACAAAGTATTGAGAAACTTTTGTTATTGACCAAATACTTATTTTCTACCATAGTTTGCAAATAAATTCATTAAAAATCCTACAATGTGATTTTCTGGATTTTTTTTCCTCATTTTGTCTGTCATAGTTGACGTGTACGTGTATGATGAAAATTACAGGCCTCTCTCATCTTTTTAAGTGGGAGAACTTGCACAATTGGTGGCTGACTAAATACTTTTTTTCCCCAGTGTACATTCACATACCCTTAAAAAAATATATATTCCCCTTTATTACTTTCCAACCCCATCACCCTTTCCCTAATTGGAGTAAACTAGTGAACAACAATGCTTAGGCCTCTACTTCCAGCTTATACTTACTATATACATTTTAAGGACACAGTCAATTTTACAATAATTATATTTTGTTTGTTTTTTCTCCTGATCTTCTTCTTCTCTCAACCTCTCTGATCATTTTCATGATGTCCATCCGGTTTGCTTCTATATGCCATATCTTTCTAACTGTGCTCTGGACTAAATTAAGTGTTGATCTCCCTCTTGCTCAGAGAGTCGAAGGAGCGCAGGTGTGAGAGGTAGGAGAGTGAAAGGATTTGGCTGTCCCTGGCGCGTTCACTTCTCCCATTGTCCCTCATTTCCCTCTTCCATCCACTTCATCACAGTCCTGATAAAACGGAGCAGAAGGATCAACGCTCGCAGCTCGGAAAAACAGCTGAATAGGAATTTATTTCAGGTGTAATTTTTCTCCATAGTCTATTTTGATGACACGGCCGAATGTCAATGTTCCTGTCATTTCAAAAGGCTGTTTAGCGTAAATGACATTGTAAATCTGTGTGAGAGTGTGATTTGAAGGAGTCAGGCGCAGGAGGGTAAATCACCGAATACAGAGTTTATTCCGCAGGACACAGTTACGCTGGATAGCGTCAACAGCACAGGGCGTAATACAGGCGCACTGGAACACAATACAGGCACACGGAGAGAAATAACCCCGGCAATACAAAGTACGGGTAGCTCAACCGAGCTACACTCATCTTCACATAAAACAATCACCCACAAGGACAAGGGGGGCAGAGGGAACACTTATACACAGACTAATGAGGGGATATGAACCAGGTGTGTGTAATTGACAAGACAAGACAAATGGAATGATGATCTATGGAGCGGCAGTGGCTAGAAGGCCGGTGACGACGAACGCCGAAACCTGCCCGAACAAGGAGGGGAGGCAGCCTCAGCGGAAGTCGTGACAATCTGACCCCGGGCCACCACCTGTGAGATTTAATTTTGTATTTAACTCAAGGGGGAAGGGGGGAAATGTATTTGAAGGTCAAGGTAAACCCTGTACGCATTTCCAGGTAAATCAACACGGCCCAGTTTAATGTGTGTGAAAAATTAACTCTGTTTTGAGTATTTTCTCAAGTCCTCATCCCCATCTTAGAGCTAAGTCCTTCAGCCCCCCACTCAACAAAGGTGCAGGAATTAAGATGTGTGAATTATTGAGAATAACGCGCTTCCTGTCCTTTGCTGTGGGGCATATTTGAGTCTGAAGGGCATCACAGCGAGTCCAGAATTAGGCCTAGCTTGGCCAGGGCATTACATCTCTCCCGGTAGGACCTCATTAAAAGTAATCCTGTCATGCTTGCTTTACCTGAGGATTTGGGAGACAATCTTGCTTTTGTTACACTTTATTGTAATGAGATAAACCCGGGTGTCTTAAAGCCGAGTCTACATCAATATCGTGGAAATAAATACCGGTACCACCAGGAATACCCTTTCATAAACGAGTGGGACCAAGCCAATTTGAATATATATATTGATCTAAAGCTGTTACTGTGGTATTCAGTACAGCAAGGCGTCAGCCCTTCCCCATAAGACAATTGGAGCCCCCCCCCCCCGGGGAAATGTAGAGCGTAAACAGAGTGATTCAAAGGTTATTATAATGAATGAGTGTCACTTTGGATCAGCATTATGACAGAGTTATCCTTGGTTGATGTGATTCGTTGAATGCAATGTCACAACTCTATACCCCACGGGCACACAATTATACAGTTGCTTTAAATGGCATCTTTTGTTTTAATCACATACCTGTGTCATTAATTTTGTCTCTGGTGGATGCCAGTGGATTTCGAGGGATCATGCTCAGTTCTCCCCCTTCCTGCAGTAGTAGTTAGTTCTCTCCTTACTACACAGAGCCAATTTGTAACAGGATATTGAGCTAGCAAAGACTAGTCGGTAGTGATATAGAAGACTCATGACAATGTAAAGGGACAAAGTAGACTATCACCTGTAGTATGTGCTGACCCAAGGTCAGTCTGTCTCCTCGTGTTTAAAGTCAATGAATTATTATTTGTTATTAAGAATAGATACAGGAGAAGCTGATCCAAGAGCTGAGCATACGGACAACTTCTGCCTAAGAGATTGTTTTCTGTACAAGGATGGTTTTCACCAGTCAGCCATATGTAATGTAGTCTCCCTAGGCAGATGGTTGCCTCCCACAATGTATCCAATGCTACTGCTGTTGCCTAGGGTTGGATTTACAAGACTATATGTAATGGGGTTTGTGTTGGCCTTAATCAGTGTGGTTACAGCTGACAGACTGAGAAATTTCGAAGATCTTAGTGGTGCGAGAGAAAGCCTCCACAATATCAGATACTTTGCCAATGACCACACATGAGGACATTTTCTGCCCTATTTACTAGAGTTAATTAATTATGGAAAAGAAAATCCATGGATGTCAAACAGAATAATGGTGGGGTCTCTCGGTTTCCACAGCTGAGACAAGTCAAAAAAGCGGGACTTACACCTCATTTAATGATTTGTGTAATTACAAAAAGTCACCTATGAACCCTTTATTCAAAAGGCATCAAACTGGGAGGATGGCAACAACAACAAATGACGATGTATTACACTTGCTTATGGAACACATCTTCATGTCACCATTCCTGCTTTTATTTTCATGTGACAATAGAGAGAAAAGCTGACTGGAATAACTGTCTTATTTGCCTGGCTTGCTGAATGGGACTGAAGACAAAAGGCGAGTTTAAGGAAAGGATTTATTAATTAAAGTTGATTAATCCAACCTGCTACTCAACTGATTACAGTGCCTTCGGAAAGTATTCAGACCCCTTGACCTTTTCCACATTTTGTTACGTTACAGCCTTATTCTAAAATTGATTAAATAAATAAAAATTCTTAGCAATCTACACACAATACCCCATAATGACAAAGCGAAAACAGGTTTTTCGAAATGTATGCGAATGTATTAAAAAACAACACAGAAATACCTTATTTACATAAGTATTCGGATCCTTTGCTATGAGACTCAAAATTGAGCTCAGGTGCATCCTGTTTCCATTGATCATCCTTGAGATGTTTCTACAACTTGATTGGACTCCACCTGTGGTAAATTCAATTGATTGGACATGATTTGGAAAGGCACACAACTGTCTATATAAGGTCCCACAGTTGACAGTGCATGTCAGAGCAAAACCCAAGCCATGAGGTCGAAGAAATTGTCTGTAGAGCTCCGAGACAGGATTGTGTCGAGGCACAGATCTGGGAAAGGGTACCAAAAAATGTCTGCAGCATTGAAGGTCCCCAAGAACACAGTGGCCTCCATTATTCTCAAATGGAAGAAGTTTGGAACCACCAAGACTCTTCCTAGAGCTGGCCGCCCGGCCAAACTGGCTCTTGATCAGGGAGGTGACCAAGAACCCGATGGTCACTCTAACAGAGCTCTAGAGTTCCTCTGTGGAGATGGGAGAATCTTCCAGAAGGACAACCATCTCTGCAGCACTCCACCAATCAGGCCTTTATGGTAGAGTGACCAGACGGAAGCCACTCCTCAGTAAAAGACACATGACAGCCTACTTGGAGTTTGCCAAAAGGCACCTAAAGACTCTCAGACCATGAGAAACAAGATTCTCTGGTCTGATGAAACCAAGATTGAACTCTTTGGCCTGAATGCCAAGCATCACGTCTGGAGGAAACCTGGCACCATCCCTACGGTGAAGCATGGTGGTGGCAGCATCATGCTGTGGGGATGTTTTTCAGCGGCAGGGACTGGGAGACTAGTCAGGATCGGGGCAAAGATAATGGAGCAAAGTACAGAGAGATCCTTGATGAAAACCTTCTCCAGAGTGCGCAGGAAGTCAGACTGGGGCGAAGGTTCACCTTCCAACAGGACAACGACCCTAAGCACCCAGCCAAGACAATGCAGGAGTGGCTTTGGGACAAGTCTCTGAATGTCCTTGAGTGGCCCAGCCAGAGCCCGGACTTGAACCCGATCTAACATCTCTCGAGAGACCTGCAAAATAGCTGTGCGGCAACGCTCCCCATCCAACCTGACAGAGCTTGAGAGGATCTGCAGAGGAAAATGGAAGAAACTCTCCATATACAGGTGTGCCAAGCTTGTAGGTCATAGGTCAAAGGTGGTTCAACAAAGTACTGAGTAAAGGGTCTCAATACTTATGTAAATATTATATTTCCGTTTTTTTTATTTTTAATAAATTGGCAAAACGTTTTTGCTTTGTCATTATGGGGTATTGTGTGTAGATTGATGAGGGGGAAAAAAACGATTTAATCAATTTAAGAATAAGGCTGTAACCTAACAAAATGTGGAAAAAGTCAAGGAGTCTGAATACTTTCTGAAGGCACTGTAAATTAAAGTTTTAATTACAGCTGAATACACACACGTTCGGTAAACAATTGTTCTGTGGCGGCGCCATCAATGCGACCTCAACAAGAATGCACTGTTGTGCTGGAGAATGGTTCATTCACTTATCTATTGATGAACTCCCTAGACCACGGGTATTCAACTCTTACCCTACGAGGTCCGTAGCCTGCTGGTTTTCTGTTCTACCTAATAATGAATTGCACACACCTGGTGTCCCAGGTCTAAATCACTCCCTGATTAGAGGGGAACAATCAAAAAATGCAGTGGAACAGGCTTCGAGGTCCAGAGCTGAGTTTGATGGCCCTAGACTATGCACAGTTTCAGCTTTGACCATCTTCTTTTTTTTGAAGATACATTTTCAACCTTTAGCAAACTAACCACTCTGTTCCCCACCCCGGCCATCCTCCCGGCCGTCCCCCAGCCTTCCCCCGGCCGCCCCCTCCTACTGTTACATTGTTCTCAGTGGTGAGAATCGGTATGGAAGGCAGAGTGCATTCTAACAAATGGGATGTGACCGACGGTGTGGCAGTGATGAATGGTGTTGGCTGCAGCAGTGTTTTCCGGATGACCACAGTGTGTGGACGGAGGGGCTCTTTTCAAACATGTACTCGGCAACAGTCGCACTCTCCACTATCTACCTCTCAGGCCTGCATGTGCATTATTGTGGTTTTGTGGACTAACACAAGACGTTGCGAGAAGCCAGCTTTCATGCCTCATGTAGAGTAACATTGTAGTGGCCAGGCTGTGTGCTGCATGTTGACATAGCAACACCGAACGGTGGGGAGAAAGAGGTGTTCAGACACTGCTCACTGTAGAGGAGTCAACACATAGCCTGCAGTATGAAAAATAATAAACCATAGAAATATAATTACTAGAACTCATTCTAATCAATGTTCTGTGATAGGTGTAATTCTATTTCTTTGAGAAATAATCAAAGTGAATAAGAAAGCGGTGGTGGTAATGGACTAAAGTAATAGAATAGGTATCATCAGGGGCGCAACGTTGGTTTTAGACACATAATTATTTTTGTAATAATTTTTTCCAGTCAGATAAACACTCCAAACAGCCTACCGCTCGGAGATGTCCGCATGGTCCTAAAGCACACCGTTGCCACGTTTTGCATCACATTCCAATGATAAAACTGGGGGGGGGACAAAAATGCAATTTCAGAATGTGTGGGGGACATGTCTCCCCCGTCCCAAGTGAAAGTTGCGCCCCAGGAGTACCATCATATTCATAAAACAAATACATACTGCACTGAACAAAAATATAAACCCAACATGCAACAGTTTCTAAGATTTTAATGAGTTACAGTTCATATAAGGAAATCAGTCAATTGAAATAAATAAATTAGGCCCTAATCCATGGATTTCACATGACTGGGAATACAGATATGCATCTGTTCGTCACAGATACCTTTAAAAAAAAGTATGGTCGTGGACCAAAAAATCTGTCAGTGTGACTACCCTTTGCTTCATGCAATGCGACACATCTCCTTCACATAGAGTTGATCAGGCTGTTGATTGTGGCCTGTGGAATGTTGTCCCACTCCTCTTCACTGGCTGTGCGAAGATGCTGGATATTGGTGGGAACTGGAACACGCTGTCGTACACGTCGATCCAGAGCATCCTAAACATGCTCAATGGGTGACATGTCTGGTGAGTACTGGGAAATGTTCAGCTTCCAGGAATTATAATAAGGAAACATGAGGTGATGGCGGCGGATGAATGGCACGACAATGGACCTCAGGATCTCGTCACGGTATCTCTGTACATTCAAATTGCTATTGATAAAATGCAATTGTGTTTGTTGTCCGTAGCTTATGCCTGCCCATACCATAACCCCACCGCCACCATGGGGCACTCTGTTCACAACATTGACATCAGCAAACCGCTCGCCCACGCAACGTCATACACACTGTCTCCCATCTACCCGGTACAGTTGAAACCTTGGATTCTTCTGTGAAGAGCACACTTCTCCATCATGCCAGTGGCCATCGAAGGTGAGCATTGGTCCACTGAAGTCGGTTACGACGCCAAACTGCAGTCAGGTCAAGACCCTGGTGAGGACGACGAGCACACATATGAGCTTCCCTGAGACGGTTTCTGACAGTTAGTGCAGAAATTATTTGGTTGTGCAAACCCACAGTTTCATCAACTGTCCGGGTGTCTGGTCTCAGACCATCCCGCAGGTGAAGAAGCCGGATGTGGAGGTCCTAGGCTGGCGTGGTTACACGTGATCTGTGGTTGTGAGGCTGGTTGGACATACTGCCAAATTCTCTAGAACGACTTTGGACGCGGCTTATGGTAGAGAAATGAACATTCAATTATCTGACAACAGCTCTGGTGGACATTCCTGCAGTCAGCATGCTAATTGCACACTTCCTCAAAACTTGACACATCTGTGGCATTGTATTGTGTCACAAACTGCACATTTTAGAGTGGCCTTTTATTGTCCCCAGCACAAGGTGCACCTGTGTAATGATCATGCTGTTTAATCAGCTTCTTGATATGCCACACCGGTCAGGTGGATGGATTA
The DNA here is from genome assembly GCF_020615455.1 of Coregonus clupeaformis. Taxonomy (NCBI): domain Eukaryota; kingdom Metazoa; phylum Chordata; class Actinopteri; order Salmoniformes; family Salmonidae; genus Coregonus; species Coregonus clupeaformis. Next base: position 4,366,363 of record NC_059205.1, on the reverse strand, counting down.
TCTTGGCAAAGGAGAAATGCTCACTAACAGGGATGTAAACACATTTCTGCACAGAATTTAAGAGAAATATGTTTTTTGTGAACATGGAACATTTCTGGGTTATTTTATTTCAACTCATGAAACATGGGGTAAAAGGGAGAGGGGGGTAGAAGGGAAAGTGGGGGTAGAGAGGGGGGTAGAAGGGAGAGAGGGGGGTAGAGAGGGGGGTAGAGAGGGGTAGAAGGGAGAGAGGGGTTAGAGAGGAGAGATGGGGTTAGAGAGGAGAGAGGGTTGGAAGGAATAGAGGGGTGGAAGGAATAGAGGGGGTAGAAGGGAGAGAGGGGGTAGAATGGAGAGAGGGGGGTAGAGAGGACAGAGGGGGGTAGAAGGGAGAGAGGGGGTAGAGAGAAGAGAGGGGGGTAGAAGGGAGAGAGGAGGGTAGAAGGGAGAGGGGGGGTAGAATGGAATGCTTGTTTTGTCTCCTCACCACTTATATAGATGGGATGAGAACAGTGAAGTGAATAGCGAATAAATTAAGGAGGAGAAGATTGAGGGCTCTATTCAATCTGTATAGATTGAGGGCTCTATTCAATCTGTATCGCTGAAGCGTTACAGATTGTGTGATATAAATGTTAAGGTAATAACCGATTGTGCTGACATAAACAGCGTTTACCGTGAATGCAGTCTCCTCTAACGCGGGAACACTGCCCTTTAAATTTCAACCGTGCTGTAACGCGGAACTTCCTCAATACGGATTGAATAGAGCTCTGAGAGTCATTTTTTTTGTCTGGGGATGGAGCAATGTTCAGGTCCTCCACCCACGCATGTTCCCCGTAACAAAGGTTGTGAACAGTGATTCTTCAACTTCTGTTCTGAGCAGAAAAAGACAAAAGAGAGTTAAAAAGCCTCATCTGACTGTCCTCACCCAGACTGTAACACTACTGCTATAAAGCTAAACAATATAGCCTGCAAATGCAATTTTTCTCTGTTGAAATAGATCATTCGGTGTTCATGCTTTGATGGGGTTCATTGAATGGCTTTCGCATGTTGGACGGACGCCATGCGACAATCCAACATAGATCTATCAAGAAAATAATCTGCTGACTGTTTCCGTTTGACGAAGCTGCTATAATTCATTGATATTTATCGATACATAGACATGTCATTGGAAAGTTAATTTACTATTAAATCAATGGGACAATTACTGGAACAATGAGACGGTTGATGTGTTTGTGAGCTGCTCGGGCGCCAAATGATTGTGTTTAATGGCCTCGTTATATCATGATGAATTTACAGGTCAGTGCAATATATTGTATCATTGCCTTTTTGTTGCTATAGGATGTTTATATGAATTGCATAATTGTAGAGACAAGCGTTCTGCCTACATTACTACTGGATTATTACAAATAGAAGACAATTGAACCTCAAATGATCTTTAAAGGGAGTGATTTACAACCTCGGAGAAGAGGTTAAAGTAAAAAATACGGCTCCGTTTTAGCATAACAGCTGCTCCGTGGTGCATTAACATGGAGGACAAATCTGTATAAACATTGTCTTATCTCCGACAAAGACCAACAACAAAAAATTATGTGGCCCACCGATTCTCATTTTCCTTTGAATTAAATACAATACATTTGTGTCAAGGAGGCCAATGGTGGAGTAAAAAATGTATATGGGGTCAGATATAGCAGAGGGTTGGAGAAGGTTGCGTCCGACTCCAGAAGGTAGATAAAGTGATGAAGTTGTAATGGCCGCTCTTTCTCACCCCATCGCCACTTCTCTGAGGTACGGTAGTTAAAATGTGGCGCGTAAAGGGAGACTGGACCGGTGCCGTTAACGAAACGAGAGTGCCCTTTTCTTTTTTTCTTTTTTACGGCTCCCGGTTTGTTTGGCCGTAATGGTTTGGTTCACCGTCCCGGTGAGTCAGGCATGTTGAGAACCCTAGGGTCTCTCTGACATGTAGTGGAAGTAGCCAGGCGGTTGATGGATGACTGTTATTGTCTTGTCAGCCTTGAACTACTTTGATGTTTATCCTTGATGTGCCTTTATTCACCTGTACAGTCCGGAGAGAAGGAGATTATTTTTAGGAGAGAGAAACAGAGGGAGAAACGGCAGAGAGAGCATGCCTATTAAATTTAAACATAAATAGGCAGCTGTGTTTTTCAACCACAGAGCTGTGATCACTACAGTACGTACAGAATCTGAACAATCTATGGGATAGTCAAGGACAGAAATGGGCATGAAACGATAAATGCTTTTAATATTATGTGGCGGAAAAAACAGATACAGGTAATTGTGGACATGAATCAGTCATTTTGTTTTAAAAAGCAATCACCCTCTTTTGCAAAGGGGATCCAGGAGGCCCTTTGAATGTAGAGTTATATATTGTCTCATGTTCAGATCCCGTCCTCCATGGGTCATATATTGGGTTCTCAGCATGGTTAATATGTTTTTATTGACTTCTATGGGTAGTCAGACGGTACTATACATAAAGTAATATGAGAATGTCTCAGACGATAGACAACAGTATGGATTCAGCTCTATTCATCTCTGGAAGGCAGTTATAAAGACACAAAACCCTTGGGCTGAAACAGGACAACTTGTCTACATTTGTCTGTTCAGTCGTTTTCTGAACATCACTTTATAACCTAGGCATCTGCTCCTGCCAGACACATCAAATAAGTGCTAAAAATAGCCTAATTTATTAGGCGTATGCACTAGGGGCAAAACAAAAACCAAGCCCAAAAAAAGTGAAACTGTCTCCATTTATCTGAATGTCATTCAGTCTCTGTTTACCTAGTCTCTATTCAACCCGTTTCTTCTGCCTTCTATGCCTCATTCCCTCTGGGGGGAAAATACAACTGGTGCAAACATAGTTACCCTAAAGTCAACAGTCTGTAGAGGATTCCTTTTCTCTTGCTGATCTGTGGTTGTTAGGTACTGGATGAGTTCTCCCTCGATACACACTCTTAGGAAATTCAAAACCACTCCAGAATGATTTTTTTCAAGGTCCTAACCAATTTACCTCAAGAAATCCTGAGGATCCTCGTGGGCTTTCCTAGAGGGGACAAGACTTGGATGGTATCTGGCATTTGGGCAATCCAAACTCTGGAGCAATCCAATTAAACCACTGATATGCTCAGTGTGTAATGACGGCGGGTGCATTCTAGCGTTTTAGCAAAGTGCTATGCCTTAAAGGTGCACTCCTTAATCTCTGTTGAGATGAAATGGGTGGGTTCCGAAACATGTACAGTAACTACCTCTTGAGATTCTGTTATTTCAATAAAGCCATCTGAGGTATTTGAATTCTGTAGATAGCACCACAGAATTAATTCTGATAAATCAGTCGGTGGCTGTCACATTTGCCTATACTCACCCATCTGTTTACAAGCAAACATCTCACAGCTTCACAGAGTGCACCTTTAAAGGGATAGTTTACCAAAATAAAAACATTATATTAACCTCTAAGCAGTCTAAGGATAAGCTAAGACCACAATCCTTTGGTTTTGTTTGCCTGACCATTGTCTCCTAAATAAAATGTTTTATCATTTGTGGCAGAAATCCACTGAAATCCAATGCAGGTCAATATCCCCAATATTTTGTCCTAATCATCCTGAAGTGTTTTGGGTGAACTACCCCTTTAAGTTGACACAGTATTGGTGATTTCAAAGAGCATACAAATTTGAAAGAAGTAATATCTTTCTAGAAAATGAAGAAAAAAAAAGACATACAAAAAATATATAAAATGGTGAGCAGACAGCGGTGCTGTTTTCCACAGGCTGTTCTTATAACACAGGGAGTTAGCATGCTCACCAGTCAGCATGCTCACCAGTCAGCATGGTCACCAGTCAGCATGCTCACCAGTCAGCATGCTCACCAGTCAGCATGCTCACCAGTCAGCATGGTCACCAGTCAGCATGCTCACCAGTCAGCATGCTCACCAGTCAGCATGCTCACCAGTTAGCATGCTCACCAGTCAGCATGCTCACCAGTCAGCATGCTCACCAGTCAGCATGCTCACCCAGTCAGCATGCTCACCAGTCAGCATGCTCACCAGTCAGCATGCTCACCAGTCAGCATGCTCACCAGTCAGCATGTTCACCAGTCAGCATGCTCACCAGTCAGCATGCTCACCAGTCAGCATGCTCACCAGTCAGCATGCTCACCAGTCAGCATGCTCACCAGTCAGCATGCTCACCAGTCAGCATGCTCACCAGTCAGCATGCTCACCAGTCAGCATGCTCACCAGTCAGCATGCTCACCAGTTAGCATGCTCACCAGTCAGCATGCTCACCAGTCAGCATGCTCACCAGTCAGCATGCTCACCAGTCAGCATGCTCACCAGTCAGCATGCTCACCAGTCAGCATGGTCACCAGTCAGCATGCTCACCAGTCAGCATGCTCACCAGTCAGCATGCTCACCAGTCAGCATGCTCACCAGTCAGCATGCTCACCAGTCAGCATGCTCACCAGTTAGCATGCTCACCAGTCAGCATGCTCACCAGTCAGCATGCTCACCAGTCAGCATGCTCACCAGTCAGCATGCTCACCAGTCAGCATGCTCACCAGTCAGCATGCTCACCAGTCAGCATGCTCACCAGTCAGCATGCTCACCAGTCAGCATGCTCACCAGTCAGCATGCTCACCAGTCAGCATGCTCACCAGTCAGCATGCTCACCAGTCAGCATGCTCACCAGTCAGCATGCTCACCAGTCAGCATGCTCACCAGTCAGCATGCTCACCAGTCAGCATGCTCACCAGTCAGCATGCTCACCAGTCAGCATGCTCACCAGTCAGCATGCTCACCAGTCAGCATGCTCACCAGTCAGCATGCTCACCAGTCAGCATGGCTACGGTAGATAGAATGACAAGGATCAGGAAAAGTAGTTTTCCAACCAGTAGACAAAGATTGAAAAGATTCATTCTGGATATTTCATTAAGATTGAAGTGTTTATTTCACGGTTGAGGGAGATGCATGGGCCTACTGTGAGTGTGTTGGAATGCATGTCGTAAACTGTTTGAAGATGTTGCTTTTAGACAGTCTAACATGTTGTAAACTGTTTGAAGATGTTGTTTTTAGACAGTCTAACATGCCGTAAACTGTTTGAAGATGTTGTTTTTAGACAGTCTAACATGCCGTAAACTGTTTGAAGATGTTGCTTTTAGACAGTCTAACATGTCGTAAACTGTTTGAAGATGTTGTTTTTAGACAGTCTAACATGTTGTAAACTGTTTGAAGATGTTGTTTTTAGACAGTCTAACATGTCGTAAACTGTTTGAAGATGTTTTTAGACAGTCTAACATGTCGTAAACTGTTTGAAGATGTTGTTTTTAGACAGTCTAACATGCCGTAAACTGTTTGAAGATGTTGTTTTTAGACAGTCTAACATGTCGTAAACTGTTTGAAGATGTTGCTTTTAGACAGTCTAACATGTCGTAAACTGTTTGAAGATGTTGTTTTTAGACAGTCTAACATGCCGTAAACTGTTTGAAGATGTTGTTTTTAGACAGTCTAACATGTCGTAAACTGTTTGAAGATGTTGTTTTTAGACAGTCTAACATGTCGTAAACTGTTTGAAGATGTTGTTTTTAGACAGTCTAACATGTCGTAAACTGTTTGAAGATGTTGTTTTTAGACAGTCTAACATGTCGTAAACTGTTTGAAGATGTTGCTTTTAGACAGTCTAACATGTCGTAAACTGTTTGAAGATGTTGTTTTTAGACAGTCTAACATGCCGTAAACTGTTTGAAGATGTTGTTTTTAGACAGTCTAACATGCCGTAAACTGTTTGAAGATGTTGTTTTTAGACAGTCTAACATGCCGTAAACTGTTTGAAGATGTTGTTTTTAGACAGTCTAACATGCCGTAAACTGTTTGAAGATGTTGTTTTTAGACAGTCTAACATGCCGTAAACTGTTTGAAGATGTTGTTTTTAGACAGTCTAACATGTCGTAAACTGTTTGAAGATGTTGTTTTTAGACAGTCTAACATGCCGTAAACTGTTTGAAGATGTTGTTTTTAGACAGTCTAACATGTCGTAAACTGTTTGAAGATGTTTCTTTTACAGTCTAACATGTCGTAAACTGTTTGAAGATGTTGTTTTTAGACAGTCTAACATGCCGTAAACTGTTTGAAGATGTTGTTTTTAGACAGTCTAACATGTTGTAAACTGTTTGAAGATGTTGTTTTTAGACAGTCTAACATGTCGTAAACTGTTTGAAGATGTTGTTTTTAGACAGTCTAACATGTCGTAAACTGTTTGAAGATGTTGCTTTTAGACAGTCTAACATGTTGTAAACTGTTTGAAGATGTTGTTTTTAGACAGTCTAACATGTCGTAAACTGTTTGAAGATGTTGTTTTTAGACAGTCTAACATGTCGTAAACTGTTTGAAGATGTTGTTTTTAGACAGTCTAACATGTCGTAAACTGTTTGAAGATGTTGTTTTTAGACAGTCTAACATGCCGTAAACTGTTTGAAGATGTTGTTTTTAGACAGTCTAACATGTCGTAAACTGTTTGAAGATGTTGTTTTTAGACAGTCTAACATGTCGTAAACTGTTTGAAGATGTTGCTTTTAGACACTCATATCTATTTTTCTTGTTCTTTGGATGGACAGAAACAAAGGTTTATTGTTCCTGGAAAAACCACAACTGTGTAATTATTATTATTATTATGTTCAGGATGTTGCAGTCATAGTCTGAAGAGTGTTCTTAACATACGATAAAAGGTACGTATGATTCAATGGTCTTGCTACTGCTCTGAGCAAACAGCTCTGTCATCTGAAACAACACTGTTGTCTTCCGGGGGTTTCCAAGGCAACAGACACATACATCTCAGAAAACGGCCTCCTCCTTACACTTCTGTGCTCATCATCCACACGATCTACGAGCTTCACAAATCTAACGGCTCTAACGGTCAAGCTGAGTGCAACGGCTCTACTGCGGGCGAACGACATACACAGGCACCGGGGTACCAAACAGGGGTGATGTGGTTACTTCCGCTAGGTTTTGAGTGAAAGACAAGTCGGATCGGGCTACGGTTGAGCAGGTGTGCTTTTTATTCCCGTTGGAGTTTTGTGGTGTGTGTGTTTATATATTATATATATATATATATATATATATATATATATATATATATATATATATATATATTAATATAGTACCAGTAAAAAGTTTGGACACACCTACTCATTCAAGGGTTTTTCTTTATTTTTACAAAAAAAAATTACATTGTAGAATAATAGTGAAGACATCAACTATGAAATAACACACATGGAATCATGTAGTAACCAAAAAAGTGTTTAAACAAATCAAAATATATTTTCAATTTGAGATTCTTCAGATAGCCACCCTTTGCCTTGAAAAATGTATGCACTCACTAAAAACTGTAAGTCGCTCTGGATAAGAGCGTCTGCTAAATGACTAAAATGTAAAATGTAAATGGGTGACCACTGTCTCCAAGTTTGATTGCAGGGTCAGTCCAGTTCAGCTGCTCTGTGCTAGGCTAAGTGCACAAAACAGATGTGGTCTTGGATAAAGGAGGTTGTTGAATGTGGTCTGCTAATGCACAATGTTGGAAAAACTTGTCCAATAAATAGATGTTGAGGAAAGATGTGTAGGCTTATCTGGGTAATGGTCACATACTATTGTAACCCAGGTCTGCCATACAGTACATACACTGAGTGTACAAAACATTAAGAACACCTGCTCTTTCCATGACCAGGTGAATCCAGGTGAAAGCTATGATCCCTTATTGATGTCACTTGTTAAATCCACTTCAATCACTGTAGATGAAGGGGAGGAAACAGGTTAAAGGATTTTAAAGAATTTCTAAGCTAACAGCTGGAGGCAGGGCTTTCTCCTATAGAGCTACATTTTTATGGAATGATCTGCCTATCCATGTGAGAGACGCAGACTCGGTCTCGACCTTTAAGTCTTTACTGAAGACTCATCTCTTCAGTAGGTCCTATGATTGAGTGTAGTCTGGTCCAGGGGTGCGAAGGTGAACGGCAAGGCACTGGAGTGACAAACCGCCCTTGCTGTCTCTGCCTGGCCGGCTCCCGTCTCTCCACTGGGATTCTCTGCCTCTGACCCTATTACGGGGACTGAGTCACTGGCTTACTAGTGCTCTTCCATGCCGTCCCTAGGAGGGGTGCGTCACTTGAGTGGGTTGAGTCACAGACGTGATCTTCCTGTCCGGTTTTGCGCCCCCTCGGGCTCGTGCGGTGGAGGAGATCTTTGTGGGCTACACTCAGCCTTGTCTCAGGGTAGTAAATTGGTGGTCTGTTGTTATCCCTTGTCCGGGGGTATCGTTGGACAGGGCCACAGTGTCCCCCGACCCACCCCTGTCTCAGTCTCCAGTATCTATGCTGCAATAGTCTATGTGCCGGGGGGCTAGGGTCAGTCTGTTATATCTGGTGTAATTCTCCTGTCTTTTCTGGTGTCCTGTGTGAATTTATGTATGCTCCCTCTAATTCTTTCTCCCTCCCTCTCCCGGAGGACCTGAGACCTAGGATCAGGACTACCTGGCCTGATGACTCCTGGCTGTCCCCAGTCCACCTGGTCGTGTTGCTGCTCCAGTTTCAACTGTTCTGCATGCGGCTAGGGAACCCTGACCTGTTCACCGGACGTGCTACCTGCTGTTTTCGACTCTTTCTCTCTCTCTCTACCGCACCTGCTGTCTCGACCTCTGAATGCTCGGCTTTGAAAAGCCAACTGACATTTACTCCTGAGGTACTGACCTGTTGCACCCTCTACAACCACTGTGATTATTATTTGACCCTGCTGGTCATCTCAGAACATCTTGAAGAACAATCTGGCGTTAAATGGCCATGTGCTCTTATAATCTCCACCCGGCACAGCCAGAAGAGGACTGGCCACCCCTCAGAGCCTGGTTCCTCTCTAGGCTTCTTCCTAGGTTCCTGCCTTTCTAGGGAGTTTTTCCTAGCCACCGTGCTTCTACATCTGCATTGCTTGCTGTTTGGGGTTTTAGGCTGGGTTTCTGTATAGCACTTTGTGACATCTGCTGATGTAAAAAGGACTTTATAAATACATTTGATTGATTGATCTACACACACACACACACACACACACACACACGCAAGTAAGAGCCCATAGGTGAAAGGTGAAAACAACGTCAGGAGATGAAATAAGGACTTAAACCCCAGCCCTCTGGTACCGCTTCTTCCCAGGGGCTGAGTCAGGATGCAATCCCACCTCGCAGCCAATCATTGATCTCCTTCACACCTTTAGCCCTGCCCATCAGAGCTTTAGGCTGCATCCTGTACTGCTTCTCCAACCACCACATGAAAGTAGTCCTGCTTCAGACGGCGTCCTGAAGAGTCAAACACACACACACACAAACATGCCTCATTACACGCACAACTACGCACATAATCACACACTCGGAGTGATGGGCTGCAGGGCTCCTGGTGGGAAAATGTCAAAAGTAAATAACTTACATCTCTCTCTCTTACCTGCCATGGCAACCACACTGACGACGAACATCATTGGAGCTGGACTGGGAGTCTGGAACCACACACCAGGAGCTGGCTTCTCCTTGCTTGGACACATCATTATGGAGCACAGATTTAGAACACAATTAAATAACCAATCAGCAATGTAATTTATAATACAGTTACATTAGGTCAGAATAGTTCTGTTTACCGTCTAGCAGGAAATGCTGTTGTTCAGATGTTGAACTTCACCCTCCAAGCTTTAGTGTTGGCGAATGCTACTTTCAGTCCTTCCATGTCCAGCGTTTTCTAACTCCTTTCTCCCGAGGCCGCAGTTACAGGGAGGGTGAGAAGCAGGCAGAAGGCGATGCTTAAGTTGGGATACAAATCAAGCAGGTTTTCCGCATGTATGTAGTCCAGCAATTCTGTTGGTGTAGAAATGCAGTCGGGGAAGGCCTTAACAGTAGCCCTTACCTCCAGCTCCAAGTCCTCACCGTCAACCTCTTCTGTTTTCAGCTCCGTGTTTCTGCAGCTTTTGGCCAATGTCCGATCCTAGACTTATTTTTTCAAGTTCTCTACTGAATAAAAAAATCCCATCTGGATGAATCGATGGTTGAGGCTGGTAAGTGCTGGTGTCCACAAGCGGCAGGAAAAACTCTGAACCGGAGTTTCCTCTCTTCCTTCATAAAGGAACTGGCGAGTTCCTCCGTCAGTTCCTCCGTCAGTTCCTCCGTCAGTTCCTCCGTCAGTTCCTCCGTCAGTTCCTCCGTCTCTCTCCTGGCAGGGTCAAGTCAATCTACAGCTCTTCTTCCCTTGCATCGGGTTTCTGCTGCTTTGTGTCCCTGTACTCTTGTAGGACATCTTTCACTGCACCAGTCTCACTTCTCGGTGCTTCTATGTGACACACAGAGACTCTGTCAGGAGTTTGCTGACACGACTGATTTGATACAATGTGTTACACCAAATAATAACTCCCATGTCCTTATTTCTTTGTATGTGGACACAGCCTCAGCATCCTTTTTCTCCAGGGCGTGTGTTGTAAGTGTGGTTAAAGCCTCCAAAACTTCAGGCATTTTGATACAGAGGAGCTTTAACACTGTCTACACGACATCTGCTTGTCGGCAGATTATTTACGGTCAAGTTGACATTTACATTTACATTACATTTTAGTCATTTAGCAGACGCTCTTATCCAGAGCGACATACAGTTAGTGAATACATATTTTTTTATACTGGCCCCCCGTGGGACTCGAACCCACAACCCTGGCGTTGCAAACGCCATGCTCTATCAACTGAGCTACATCCCTGCCGGCCATTCCCTCCCCTACCCTGGACGACGCTGGGCCAATTGTGCGCCGCCCATGAGTCTCCCGGTCGCGGCCGGCTGCGACAGAGCCTGGATTCGAACCAGGATCTCTAGTGGCACAGTTAGCACTGCAATGCAGTGTCATGCTCCTGCATTATCTCCCAACGCTGCACAGAGGAGCTGAACAGGTTGTACAACATCTGGAGAAGCGCGAAGAAGCTCGGCGACTTTACAAATGATTTTGTTGCATCCCCTTACTACCAGATTTTGGGTGTGACTCCCACATGGACCACACATAGCCTTTTTTGTTTACGTCAAGCAGTCTTCGTTGTACCCCCTGGTTCTACCGCTGTGTGTTGCTGCCGTTCATGTATGACTGGCCACGGCATTCAGAGATGTTCAGTTTGAGTGTGTTCAGATGGTTAAAAAAAAAAAGTGTTGAACAGGACCCTCCCAGTTGTGCCATGGACATCAATGAACCCCACAAAGTGCTCTTGAATGGCAACACCTTTGTATTGCACACAGTGTACGATACGTAATACCACTGACAGCTGTTCAGTATGGCTTATATCTGGCCTGCAGTCTATGATGACAGCAAAGTATTTCTTAATCTTCTCAACAATTGCCTCTATAGTTTTTTTTGTGGAACCAGAGTTATTTCATTTTGGATACTCTTGCTTAGATAATGGTCACTTATTTCCTGATTTCAGACTTTGTCAAATGTTCACTCATTACAGGGTCAAATTGTGCCATTAACTCCACCTGCCCAAGGACGTTGCCATTTCTAGGCTCAGGATGATTCTTTAAGTGTCCACGAAAGGCCTGGTTTCGTTCAGCCAAATTATATAAAATGGCAAGCAATCTCCTCAAAACCATCTTCCAGTGATTTAACTCAAGTGCCATTATCTCCTGGGTGAATTGTATCAACCGTTGTGCCTGTTTTCAATCTTTTCGCAAGGTAGTGCCAGCTCTCCATGTTTTGTAAATACTCAGTACAACGCTCGTGTGCTTTCAAATTGGTCCCGATATTTTTCCAGTAACGAAAACCATCACTGCTCAAATGAGAGTCTATTTTTTACCAAAATGCGACAACAAAAACCAAAATCTGCATCATCTCTACTTGAGCCACTAGCCATGTCACCTTTTTCTCCCCTTTTCACTACTAAATCTACGAGGGACTGGGTTCCCACTTTGAGGGAATACAATATCTCTGATCTGTTTTGGCCCCTTTTTTGACAAGATCACAGCTCTGTTTGTCACACAGTGATTCAAGTCACAATGCTGCATCATCACTTCAAATCAGATCAAATTTTATTTGACACATGCGCCGAATACAACAGGTGTAGACCTTACAGTGAAATGCTTACTTTCAAGCCCTTAACCAACAATGCAGTTTTAAGAAAAATAAGTGTTAAGAAAGTATTTACTAAAGAAACTGAAGTAAAAAATAAAAACATAAAAATAAGAAAATATAAAATAATTAAAGAGCAACAATAAAAGAACAGTAACGAGGCAATATACAGGGGGTACCGGTACAGAGTCAATGTGAGGGGGCACAGGTTAGTAATTGAGGTAATGTGTACATGTAGGTAGAGTTAACGTGACTATGCATAGATAATAAACAGAGAGTAGCAGCAGTGTAAGAATGGGGGTGGGGGTCAATGCAAATAGTCCGGATAGCCATTTGATTAGCTGTTCAGGAGTCTTATGGCTTGGGGGTAGAAGCTGTTAAGAAGCCATTTGGACCTAGACTTGGCGCTCCGGTACTGCTTGCCGTGCGGTAGCAGAGAGAACAGTCTATGACTAGGGTGGCTGGAGTCTTTGGCAATTTTTAGGGCCTTCCTCTGACACCGCCTGGTATAGAGGTCCTGGATGGCAGGAATCTTGGCCCCAGTGATGTACTGGGCTATACGCACTACCCTCTGTAGTGCCTTACGGTCGGAGGCCGAGATGTTGCCATACCAGGCGGTGATGCAACCGGTCAGGATGCTCTCGATGGTGCATCAGTATAACTTTTTGAGGATCTGAGGACCCATGCCAAATCTTTTCAGTCTCCCGAGGGGGAATAGGCGTTGTCGTGCCCTCTTCACCTGAACACACGCTCACGTTCTGTAGTAGGTCCACGTGCTGATCTCTTTGTGACTCTGGAGGAGCAAGGGGCTGGGGGTGAATCAGGCTCTCAATCCGAATTTCCATGATTTGCATCATCCTGTCTCAACACCAGCGACCGCGGCGCTGCTGCAAGGGCTAGCCGGTACCAATGATGATGAGCCACCAACAGCAGCAGAGGCAGTAATGCTACTGATTGAAGTGCTAGCAAGGCTAATGCTAGTGGTTGTTGACGTTCTAGCTAGGCTAATGCTAGTGGTTGTTGACGTTCTAGCTAGGCTAATGCTAGTGGTTGTTGAAGTGCTAGCTAGGCTAATGCTAGTGGTTGTTGAAGTGCTAGCTAGGCTAATGCTAGTGGTTGTTGAAGTGCTAGCTAGGCTAAATAACTTAAAGTATTTTTATTTCTGTTTCTTTTCTCTGCTCTTCTGAAAGCGCCTCATCACAGTTTTTGCTCACTTTCAATGAAAGTCACATTTACAATCATATCACGTGAAACAATGCACGGCAGTACCAGCACGATAACTCTAGTCAGGGTGGAATAATTCATTATTAATATGAACCAGTCCGTGGGTGATTAATGATACTTGTTTCTGCTATTATGAGAAAAACTTGGATTATTATTAATATTGATATGAAATGTATGTATGGAAATGAATTATTGATCTATTATGAATTATTATTCGGCTGTATGGATTCATTTACTTTTTTGGAGGCCTTTTTTTTGTCAACAATGTGGCGTCATTATCCTGGGCACAGTGGCCAGGAAAAACCCTCCTCCCTTCAAATGTTCTTTGCAATTTTGAAGCTTCCCGCAGATTTTGCTGCTGCTGGACCAAACTGCTAAAGCAAGACAGAGTGAGAACAATGAGCTGAGCAATGAGCTGAGCAATGAGCTGAGCAATGAGCTGAGCAATGAGCTGAGCAATGAGCTGAGCAATGAGCTGAGCAATCCACGACAGCAGGTCATTGGTCAGGGGGAGGAACATGGGGGGGGCCCTCAAGAAGTGAAACGATTTACAAAAATACAAATACAAATGTTTTCTTTTTCATAATGCCTCATGTGGCCCCTTGATCAATCAATCAAATGTATTTTATAAAGCCCTTTTTACATCAGCAGTTGTCACAAAGTGCTTATACAGAAACCCAGCCTAAAACCCCAAAGAGCAAGCAATGCAGATGTAGAAGCACGGTGGCTAGGAATAACACCCTAGAAAGGCAGGAACCTAGGAATAAACCTGGAGAGAAACCAGGCTCTGAGGGGTGGCCAGTCCTCCTCTGGTTGTGCCCGGTGGAGATTATAAGAGTACATGGCCATTAAGGCCAGATCGTTCTTCAAGATGTTCAAACGTCCATAGACGACCAGCAGGATCAAATAATAATCACAGTGGTCATAGAGGGTGCAACTGCTGCACCTGGCACCTTCTACCATGCCCTGTTCACCCTCTGAATGGCACACATACACAATCCTGTCTCAATTGTCTCAAGGCTTAAAAATATTTTTCTAACCTGTCTCCTCCACTTCATCTACACTGATTTAAGTGAATTTAACAAGTGACATCAATAAAGGATCATAGCTATCACCTGGATTCACATGGTCAAATCTATGTCACGGAAAGAGCAGGTGTTCTTAATGTTTTGTACACTCAGGTTACTAGTAAAATATTTGGCTGTCTACAAACATTAGAGCTCCAGTTGTCATATTACTGTTGGATATAGTTTTCCCCCCATCCAAGACCCTTTCAATCTTTTTTTCTTTCATTTGGGTTTGATAGACGTACACTTCCTGCTTTCTAATACTTTAGTCAACAAAGAAAAGTACAGCTTTAGGAACTAATAAAAGTTTAAACAAGGAGGTAAGATTTTAAATATTTAGGATGTTGAGAGGTTGAGTTTGGTAGTTTTTCCCCCAAGATCAGCTAGAAGGGAGATAACAGAATGCCAAGAGCATATTGATTAGATTGGCCATCTTCCAGAACCGCCCTGATATACACCAGCAAAACAGAGAATTGTTCTCTCAGAACCACAGAACAGAGAAACTAACTTCTCAGCGAAAGACGAAGAGATACAATACTTGGGTGATCGTCAACGTTGGCCAGCTGTTATTTATTGTGGCGTAACACTTATTGATGAACTTGTTTGGCTTGGAAGTTGTCGCAGCCAAGATGGCACCTGTGTGAAGGCAACACCTAGGGGAGGCAATCTCCTGCCCATGCAATTATTTCAGCTACTTCATCAAGGTCGGGGGGGAAATCTAGTATGTTGAGCTACTTTCGAAATCTCTGTTTTATTCTGTCTTTGAGTTAGTGGATGGCTTTGTGTCACAGTTCTTCATTGTGTTCTGAAACCCCCAGATAGATGCCCATTTGATTAGCATTGATTAGCATTGTAGCACGACCTGAAAAATTCATGTTGTTTGTTTGTTTGTTTCTTCCGTTTGAGACAGAAGATGGCCTTGTCTATTCTTTGGACGGTCGTACAGATTTCACCCCTGCTGCTGGCTCTGAGATATTGATAGAAAAGAGAGACAGAAAAGGGAGATGGGGCCTCAAATGTCACTCTTACTGTATCTTTATAGACAGAGAGATAGCTTGAGAAACACAGAGTGTCACGGTTTACTAAGCCAGAACCCAGAAGCAGACCAGGACAAGGTAAGTGGTGTCAAAGGTGAGTGTTTATTTAACTGATCCACGAGTGCTGCTGAATAATCCAGGGAACAGAGCGGGCGGCGTGGATGAGTTGTTGAGGGTGCAGTAGTTGGTCCAATGATGGCTCGGCAGCCGCCGACCATCAGGCAGAGGTTGGGTGAAGGTTCCGGACGAGTGACTGCAGGGAGAACAAAACGGAGGTAAGCATACAACAAGCAAACAAGGTGCAAAACAACAAAACTAATGCTCTAAGCTCTAAGACTGATCCGCTGATAAACATACTGTTCATGGCTAACGATCCGGCAGGGAATGGATGTTAGGCAGAGCCTAAGAAGGGTGATGATCAGGACCAGGTGCGCAGATTGCTGATGGGATGCAGGTGCGGAAATCAAGAGAGCTCCCGCCTAGCAACGTTGCCCGGCAACCAGGCAGGGAGCGTTCCAGAACCCTCGGGAAACTGGAGATCACGAGCAGAAAAACTAGTACACAGACCGGACCCGACTCAGACTGCCGGGATCGTTACACAGAGAGAGAGAGAGAGAGAGAGAATGTGAGATGGGCCTCACAAAAGAAAGACAGCAGGAGTTGTACTTAAAGTCTCGACTGAGTTATAGCTACTGCTGCCACCTAGACAGGGCACCTGGGTTGCAGCCAAACCGACAGGGAGCTTCCAAGTGTCCTCTCCAAACAGCGCAGATGGAGAATCCAGTGTAGCTCCCATTTGGTGCCTTAACATATTCAGAAGCACATCAATAGAGTTTACCCTCACAGTTAGCTAGCTGTCCTTTAGCCAACGCCAGCCACTACCCCCTCACTCCCACAGCCTCACTCAGGGCTGGCTCTAGGTTTTTGGGGGCCTTAAGCAAGATGTTGTTTAGAGGCTCTCTTCTCAGCAACATTCCCAGGGCCTTGAGTGAGGCTGTGGGGAACTAAAGGGGCAGTAGAGACATTTTCTACGATTCAAAAGCTTGTGAAATTAGCTATTTTGATGGGCAATTTGTTACATTTTACAGTTACAAGAGAGAGAATAAAATTAAAATTAAAACATCAACAATCTGCAAGGGCACTTATATTATACGAGGGCAAAAGTTCCAGTGCCCTAGCTGGGTAACATGTTAATACTTTTATTTACCTCATACCAAGTTATACATGATATTGGATTATATTATCTTCCCTATTTGTATAGGATTTACTGGTATACCTCTCTTGTATGACCTTTTACCATTATTGAACTCCTGATCGTATTCCCTGTAGCGGTTCTCCCCTCACCATCTAGTATAAATGATCACGAAACACAAGGTGCTATCTAATTGTTTATTGAGCACCAGTGTGTAAGGTGCATCAGAGCGCCTTATGTACGAAGTCTTTGGAGCCGGGGGGGCAGACACACAGCGGCCACACAGCAATCTGTAACAGGAACAAACAAACAAACACATTTTAGCCATCTCTGGTCCATTGTTAGACTGATCACCTAGTATTGTTAAGATTCCTTATGTTGTGCCCTGTATGTGACTATCTGTTTGCTAACTGCCGTTGTATTTCAGAAGCTGAGATGGTTACTTACCTTGATGGCGCATTCCATTCGCTTCGTCTCGTCCTGGGTGTTGTAAAGGTAGTATGAATGGGTTCCCGCCACTGTTGACGCTGGGCTAGTCTAAGTCAGTAGTGACATGTGATCATGTGTATTTCTAGATTGCGTAATTGATTGTCATGAAGTTTGATATGATTTTTTGCCAAGAGAGCAGGCTTGATTGCCTCGCTGTGCAAAGCCATTTACCTTTGCTTGAAAAGAAAAAGAAAACCAGTTGCAACTGTCACCCATCCTCCTGTCCAGTCCATTGACACCTTAGACACCCCTCCAGCCGGTCCACCTCCTTACACTGCCCTAGAAGTGCTTTGTATCAGAGCTAGGGTGACTACCAGAGTGGAGTCTCACATCACCTCTCTTCTCTCCCTTCCTGCCTAGTTTAATGCTTTAATACTGTAATGCTTTAGTTTAATAAACATGCCCCATTCAAAAAATACAGAACTAAGAACAGATATAGCCCCTGGTTCTCCTCACACTTGACTGCCTTTGACCAGCACAAAAACATCCTGTGGCGTACTGCATTAGCATCAAATAGCCCCCGCGATATGCAACTTTTCAGGGAAGTTAGGAACCAATATACACAAGCAGTTAGGAAAGCAAAGGCTAGCTTTTTCAAACAGAAATTTGCATCCTGTAGCACTAACTCCAAAAAGTTTTGGGACACTGTAAAGTCCATGGAGAATAAGAGCACTTCCTCCCAGCTGCCCACTGCACTGAGGCTAGGAAACACTATCACCACCGATAAATCTCCAATAATCGAGAATTTCAACAAGCATTTTGCTACGGCTGGCCATGCTTTCCACCTGGCTACCACTACCCCGGCCACCAGCTCTGCACCCTCCGCTGCAACTTGCCCATGCCCCCCCCCGCTTCTCAGATTCAGACAGCTGATGTTCTGAAAGAGCTGCACAATCTGGACCCCTACAAATCAGCTGGGCTAGACAATCTGGACCCTTTCTTTCTAAAACTAGCCGCCGAAATTGTCGCAACCCCTATTACTAGCCTGTTCAACCTCTCTTTCGTAACGTCTGAGATCCCCAGAGATTGGAAAGCTGCCGCGGTCATCCCCCTCTTCAAAGGGGGTGACACTCTAGATCCAAACTGTTACAGACCTATATCCACCCTGCCCTGCCTTTCGAAAGTTTTTGAAAGCCAAGTTAACAAACAGATCACCGACCATTTCGAATCCCACTGTACCTTCTCCGCTATGCAATGCGGTTTCCGAGCTGGTCATGGGTGCACTTCAGCCACGCTCAAGGTCCTAAACGATATTATAACCGCGATCGATAATAGACAGTACTGTGCAGCCGTCTTCATCGACCTGGCCAATGCTTTCGACTCTGTCAACCACCGCATTCTTATTGGCAGACTAAATAGCCTTGGTTTCTCAAATGACTGCCTCGCCTGGTTCACCAACTACTTCTCAGATAGAGTTCAATGTGTCAAATCGGAGGGCCTGTTGTCTGGACCTATGGCAGTCTCTATGGGGGTGCCACAGGGTTCAATTCTTGGGCCGACTCTTTTCTCCGTGTATATCAATGATGTCGCTCTTGCTGCTGGTGACTCTCAGATCCACCTCTACGCAGACGACACCATTTTGTATACCTCTGGGCCTTCATTGGACACTGTGTTAACAAACCTCCAAACGAGCTTCAATGCCATACAATACTCCTTCAGTAGCCTCCAACTGCTCTTAAACACTAGTAAAACTAAATGCATGCTCTTCAATCGAACGCTGCTGGCACCCGCCCACCCGACTAGAATCACTACTCTCGACGGGTCTGACCTAGAGTATGTGGACAACTACAAATACCTAGGTGTCTGGTTAGACTGTAAACTCTCCTTCCAGACTCACATTAAGAATCTCCAATCCAAAGTTAAATCTAGAATCGGCTTCCTATTTCGCAACAAAGCCTCCTTCACTCATGCTGCTAAACATGCCCTCGTAAAACTGACTATCCTACCGATCCTTGACTTCGGCGATGTCATTTACAAAATAGCCTCCAACACTCTACTCAGCAAATTGGATGTAGTCTATCACAGTGCCATCCATTTTGTCTCCAAAGCCCCATACACTACCCACCACTGTGACCTGTACGCTCTTGTTGGCTGGTCCTCACTACATGTTCGTCGTCAAACCCACCGGCTCCAGGCCATCTATAAATCACTGCTAGGCAAATCCCCGCCTTATCTTTGCTCATTGGTCACCATAGCAACACCCATCCGTAGTATGCGCTCCAGCAGGTATATCTCACTGGTCATCCCCAAAGCCAACACCTCCTTTGGCCGCCATTCCTTCCAGTTCTCTGCTGCCAATGACTGGAACGAATTGCAAAAATCTCTGAAGCTGGAGACTCTTATCTCCCTCACTAACTTTAAGCATCAGTTGTCAGAGCACTTTACCGATCACTGCACCTGTACACAGCCCATCTGAAATTAGCCCACCCAACTACCTCATCCCTATATTGTTATTTATTTTGCTAATTTGCACCCCAGTATCTCTATTTGCACATCATCTCTTGCACATCTGTCATTTCAGTGTTAATACTAATTGTAATTATTTTGCACTATAGCCTATTTATTGCCTTACCTCCATAACTTGCTACATTTGCACACACTGTATATATATTTTCTGTTGTATTTTTGACTTTATGTTTTGTTTTACCCCATATGTAACTCTGTGTTGTTGTTTTTATCGCACTGCTTTGCTTTATCTTGGCCAGGTCGCAGTTGTAAATGAGAACTTGTTCTCGACTGGCTTACCTGGTTAAATAAAGGTTAAATAAAAAATAAAAATAAAATGCTACGACCACCCCTCTCATCTGCTTACGGCCACAACCCCCACTCTGACACACAATGCATGATAGCATCACGCCTAATAAATACAATCATCCCGCGGTTTGCATAAACAGCAAATACTTAACGATTGTAAAAAATGAGATGACAACTTTCGCTGTATGCTATCACACTTACATCTCCTCATCCTCAGTCCTTCTTTACTTCTCCTCATCCGCAGTCCGTCTTTACATCTCCTCATCCTCAGTCCCTCTTTACATCTCCTCATCCTCAGTCCCTCTTTACATCTCCTCATCCTCAGTCCCTCTTTACATCTCCTCATCCGCAGTCCTTCTTTACATCTCCTCATCCGCAGTCCTTCTTTACATCTCCTCATCCTCAGTCCCTCTTTACATCTCCTCACCCTCAGTCCCTCTTTACATCTCCTCATCCTAAGTCCCATTCCTCTTTACATCTCCTCACCCTCAGTTCCTCTTTACATCTCCTCATCCTCAGTCCCTCTTTACATCTCCTCATCCTCAGTCCCTCTTTACATCTCCTCATCCTCAGTCCCTCTTTACATCTCCTCATCCTCAGTTCCTCTTTACATCTCCTCATCCTCAGTCCCTCTTTACATCTCCTCATCCTCAGTCCCTCTTTACATCTCCTCACCCTCAGTTCCTCTTTACATTTCCTCATCCTCAGTCCCTCTTTACATCTCCTCATCCGCAGTCCTTCTTTACCTCTCCTCACCCTCAGTCCCTCTTTACATCTCCTCATCCTAAGTCCCATTTCTCTTTACATCTCCTCATCCTCAGTCCTTCTTTACATCTCCTCATCCTCAGTCCCTCTTTACATCTCCTCATCCTCAGTCCCTCTTTACATCTCCTCATCCTAAGTCCCATTTCTCTTTACATCTCCTCATCCTCAGTCCTTCTTTACATCTCCTCATCCTCAGTCCCTCTTTACATCTCCTCATCCTCAGTCCCTCTTTACATCTCCTCATCCTCAGTTCCTCTTTACATCTCCTCATCCTCAGTCCCTCTTTACATCTCCTCATCCTCAGTCCCTCTTTACATCTCCTCATCCTCAGTCCCTCTTTACATCTCCTCATCCTCAGTCCCTCTTTACATCTCCTCATCCTAAGTCCCATTTCTCTTTACATATCCTCACCCTCAGTCCCTCTTTACATCTCCTCATCCTCAGTCCCTCTTTACATCTCCTCATCCTCAGTCCCTCTTTACATCTCCTCATCCTCAGTCCCTCTTTACATCTCCTCATCCTCAGTCCCTCTTTACATCTCCTCATCCTCAGTCCCTCTTTACATCTCCTCACCCTCAGTCCCTCTTTACATCTCCTCATCCTCAGTCCCTCTTTACATATCCTCACCCTCAGTCCCTCTTTACATATCCTCACCCTCAGTCCCTCTTTACATCTCCTCATCCTCAGTCCCTCTTTACATCTCCTCATCCTCAGTCCCTCTTTACATCTCCTCATCCTCAGTCCCTCTTTACATATCCTCACCCTCAGTCCCTCTTTACATATCCTCACCCTCAGTCCCTCTTTACATCTCCTCACCCTCAGTTCCTCTTTACATCTCCTCATCCTCAGTCCCTCTTTACATCTCCTCACCCTCAGTCCCTCTTTACATCTCCTCATCCTCAGTTCCTCTTTACATCTCATCATCCTCAGTCCCTCTTTACATCTCATCATCCTCAGTCCCTCTTTATATCTCCTCATCCTCAGTCCCTCTTTTCATCTCCTCATTTTCAGTTCTTCTTTACGTCTCCTCATCCTCAGTCCCTCTTTACATCTCCTCATCCTCAGTCCCTCTTTACATCTCCTCATCCTCAGTCCCTCTTTACATCTCCTCATCCTCAGTCCCTCTTTACATCTCCTCATCCTAAGTCCCAGTTCTCTTTACATCTCCTCATCCTCAGTTCCTCTTTACATCTCCTCATCCTCAGTCCCTCTTTACATCTCCTCATCCTCAGTCCCTCTTTACATCTCCTCATCCTCAGTTCCTCTTTACATCTCCTCATCCTCAGTCCCTCTTTACATCTCCTCATCCTCAGTCCCTCTTTACATCTCCTCATCCTCAGTCCCTCCCCTATTCCCTTTTCAAGTCCCCACACTCCCTCCCCTCCCCTCCCCTCTTCCCTCTACAAGTCCCCACACTCCCTCCCCTCCCCTCCCCTCTTCCCTCTACAAGTCCCCACACTCCCTCCCCTCCCCTCCCCTCCCCTCTTCCCTCTACAAGTCCCCACACTCCCTCCCCTCCCCTCCCCTCTTCCCTCTACAAGTCCCTGCACTCTCTCCCCTCCTCCCCTCTTCCCTCTACATGTCCCTGCACTCCCTCCTCCCCTCCCCCCCCCTCCCTCCCTCCCTCCCTCCCCTCCCCTCCCCTCTTCCCTCTACAAGTCCCTGCACTCTCTCCCCTCCCCTCCCCTCTTCCCTCTACAAGTCCCTGCGCTCCCTCCCCGAGTATGTTTACGTACTGTTTTACTCATTTCATATGTATATACTGTATTCTACTGTATTCTACTGTATTCTACTGAATGCCACTCAGACATTGCTCGTCCTAATAGTAGCGTTGTGAATTGTTAGATACTACTGCACTGTCGGAGCTGGGAACACAAGCATTTCGTTTACACCCGCAATAACATCTGCTAAGTATGTGTAATGTGACCAATACAATTTGATATGATTTGATACGAGTCCCCGCACTCCCTTCCCTCGTTTCTTCATTTTACGTCTATGTCATTATCAGCCAATCACATACAGTATGAGCACAGTATGCCCAAATGCTTGTATGTACTATACATGCACACACGTAATTGTGCACATACACCCATGCACTCATACGCCCCCATGCACTCATACACCCAAGCACTCACACACTCATGCACCCAGACACCCATGCACTCTGTGGTGGCAGAATTTGGGGTGAGCTGTTGTGACTTCTCAAGGGATATGTTCTGCGTTGGACTGTGATAAATTATTATTATTATTATTATTATTATTATGTTATGCCCTTCATAGACTCCTGGTATGTCTGCACCTTAACACAAGGCCATTGTGTTCCGGAACTGTTGCTTGTATTGAAAGAACTGTTGTGTAACAATATGATTGTATTATTACCTCCTACTATATAAGGGACATGTAACCATTTATTATTTGAGCTCTTCCCTGTGAAATCAGAGTTAGATCTCCCCTGCAGCTGTTTGTATTAAATATGTTTCTATTATATCATTAAATAGTCTCTGCCTTAATCTTTGGATCGAATTTTCCACAACATTTGGTGCCGTGACCCGGATGAGAGTGACCTGACCTTTTGATCCGTTTCGCTCGGAACCAGACATCCCTCTGGCCACAATTAAAAAGGTAAGAGACCGTATTCAAAAATCTCTGTGAGGGTCTATCTGTTTTCCAGCTGAGCCTTAATGGTGAAATATCTCTTGTCCTCCTCATCCACAACATTTTGGGGTTTCATTTGGCAGAACTATTTCCCTATAATAATGAACCTGGCCGGTTAACGTTGATCAATGGGAGCACAGGGGTGTCTCTATTAGTATGGATTGGTTTTCCTACAATCACGTGAAAATACTGTTGGGTCAGTATAAATACTGTTGGGTCAGTATAAATACTGTTGGGTCAGTATATAAATAGAGATTGGATTCCCTACAATTAAATACAATCATATTGCCTACTCACGAATTGGTTTACAATTAAAATACAAATATCTGGTAAAGTAAGTGAGAAGGTTGAAGGTAATTACAGAAAGATCAACGGGAGTAAAACCTAAGGAAACTGGTTTAGAGGATCTAAGGAAATGTATCCAGGTTGACTGTAATTGTTTGGTTGGTAATAGAAAAGGTGAGTTGTGATACTGTATGTATTAGGAGGAATTGGATAGCCTACATTGAATATACATAGTTTAGACAACTCTACAGCAGGAATGGGTTGGCCTGCAGTGAAGGTACGGTTAATGAAGTCGGTCGAATTATGTCGGTTGAGAGACGTAGGTGGATAAAGAGAGAGGAAATTGTATGTGTGTTTAATGGGTTACTACCTGTGGGCGTGTCTGTCTACCTGTGACAAGATCAGTGACATTGGTTGAAATTTAAATATTAATATGTGAACGCTGACAAGTATGAAGCAGTGTATTGTTGTTGTTGATACAAATCTCACCACATTTGTATTTACTGTTTATCCTTAACTTTTTTTTAATAAAACCATTTATTTACCCTTTTATAATTTATCGATAGTTGTATTTCTGATTGGGACGGGCGAGAAGGAGAGAGACAGAGCGCTCTGCCCCTGAACTGTGAAGAAAGCACAAAGGCAGGGTGAACGACTCACACACGAGTGGTGTGAGGGAAACCTGCCTCTAGTCTATTTGACTATTCCTTGAATTCCCTTATGGAATAAAATTATTTCCTTATGGAGTTATCAAGGGTTGTAATTCTAACTGTATTTGTTATACTATTTGTTATTATTTAACCAGCAGTGTTGTTTTTTTGGGGGACGTATGAATCAGGGTGTGAGTCATGTGTCCAAAGGGTGAATGATGGTAAATAAGTGCCTTGTAGGAAAGAATGGTACGTACCCACATTTACCACGATTGCCACACAAATCTGTGCCCAATGTCTAATTTGTCAAGAACACTGACATTCTTAAGTTTACAATGTATTACAAACGACATGTTAGGGTGGAATGTTTCATTTCTCAACGGTAAGGGCAGGGTTATGTTATTGTAGACAGAAAGGTTATACTTACAAGGACTTTCCCCCAAATGGAGACCGGTTCCGTTTACTATTTAACACCATAACCTGGGGGAGAGTAGGCCAGGGTGATGGGTTGCTATTTAACACAATATCCTGGGGGAGAGTAGGCCAGGGTGATGGTGGGTTGCTATTTAACACAATAACCTGGGGGAGAGTAGGCCAGGGTGATGGTTGATATATAACACAATAACCTGGGGAGAGTAGGCCAGGGTGATGGTTGATATATAACACAATAACCTGGGGGAGAGTAGGCCAGGGTGATGGTTGATATATAACACAATAACCTGGGGGAGAGTAGGCCAGGGTGATGGTTGATATATAACACAATAACCTGGGGGAGAGTAGACCAGGGTGATGTGATGCTATTTAACACAATAACCTGGGGGAGAGTAGACCAGGGTGATGGGTTGCTATTTAACACAATAACCTGGGGGAGAGTAGGCCAGGGTGATGGGTTGATATTTAACACAATAACCTGGGGGAGAGTAGGCCAGGGTGATGGGTTGCTATTTAACACAATAACCTGGGGGAGAGTAGGCCAGGGTGATGGGTTGATATTTAACACAATAACCTGGGGGAGAGTAGGCCAGGGTGATGGTTGATATATAACACCATAACCTGGGGGAGAGTAGGCCAGGGTGATGGTTGATATATAACACAATAACCTGGGGGAGAGTAGGCCAGGGTGATGGGTTGCTATTTAACACAATATCCTGGGGGAGAGTAGGCCAGGGTGATGGGTTGATATTTAACACAATAACCTGGGGGAGAGTAGGCCAGGGTGATGGGTTGCTATTTAACACAATAACCTGGGGGAGAGTAGGCCAGGGTGATGGTTGATATATAACACCATAACCTGGGGGAGAGTAGGCCAGGGTGATGGGTTGCTATTTAACACAATAACCTGGGGGAGAGTAGACCAGGGTGATGGGTTGCTATTTAACACAATATCCTGGGGGAGAGTAGGCCAGGGTGATGGGTTGCTATTTAACACAATATCCTGGGGGAGAGTAGGCCAGGGTGATGGTTGATATATAACACAATATCCTGGGGGAGAGTAGGCCAGGGTGATGGGTTGCTATTTAACACAATATCCTGGGGGAGAGTAGGCCAGGGTGATGGGGTTGCTATTTAACACAATAACCTGGGGGAGAGTAGGCCAGGGTGATGGTTGATATATAACACAATAACCTGGGGGAGAGTAGGCCAGGGTGATGGTTGATATATAACACAATAACCTGGGGGAGAGTAGGCCAGGGTGATGGTTGATATATAACACAATAACCTGGGGGAGAGTAGGCCAGGGTGATGGGTTGCTATATAACACCATATCCTGGGGGAGAGTAGGCCAGGGTGATGGGTTGCTATTTAACACAATATCCTGGGGGAGAGTAGGCCAGGGTGATGGGTTGCTATTTAACACAATATCCTGGGGGAGAGTAGGCCAGGGTGATGGGTTGCTATTTAACACAATATCCTGGGGGAGAGTAGGCCAGGGTGATGGTTGATATATAACACAATAACCTGGGGGAGAGTAGGCCAGGGTGATGGTTGATATATAACACAATATCCTGGGGGAGAGTAGACCAGGGTGATGGTTGATATATAACACAATAACCTGGGGGAGAGTAGGCCAGGGTGATGGTTGATATATAACACAATAACCTGGGGAGAGTAGACCAGGGTGATGGGTTGATATATAACACAATAACCTGGGGGAGAGTAGGCCAGGGTGATGGGTTGCTTGGGCAGAGAGGTGGGATTATTCTAATCAAATCTCATAATTAACACCTTATTCTCCACCCAATCAAGCTCTGTCTGTAAGGTTACCTGCTTTGGTCCACATGAATATTTCATAAGCACCGAGGGGTATAGCTAGTAATGTCGTAGTCTCAGTACTGTCTGGTAACAATCCACAAACCCAAAAATCTGATCCATTCTGTAGTACAAAGACATTACTAGATAATCTGATCCATTCTGTAGTACAGAGACATTACTAGATAATCTGATCCATTCTGTAGTACAGAGACATTACTAGATAATCTGATCCATTCTGTAGTACAAAGACATTACTAGATAATCTGATCCATTCTGTAGTACAGAGACATTACTATATAATCTGATCCATTCTGTAGTACAAAGACATTACTAGATAATCTGATCCATTCTGTAGTACAAAGACATTACTAGATAATCTGATCCATTCTGTAGTACAGAAACATTACTAGATAATCTGATCCATTCTGTAGTACAAAGATATTACTAGATAATCTGATCCATTCTGTAGTACAAAGACATTACTAGATAATCTGATCCATTATGTAGTACAGAAACAGTACTACAGAATGGTCATGTGAACACAGAAGTAAACTTGAATGACCTGACGCCACTGTTTCACCCTTTTTATTGGGAATCCAAATTGCCCGATTGGAGATGATAGTACCTACTGCCCTCGAAATGACCCCGGTCCCCATGAACCTCCCTGTTCCCTGGATTGTTATTATTAAATGACCTTTTCAGAGTTTCATATTCAGACCACCCCTTTCTGTGTAAAATGCCAATTTCCCAGAAACCAGAAGGTTTTCAATTCTGTCCGACAACAGCTCAGATATGTTATGTATGGTGATGCTTATGGTTTCCATGGCATCAAAGGGAGAATTGAGGTGGCGGAATATACGGTGAGCTGTTGTAACTTCTCAAGGGATATGTTCTGCGTTGGACTGTGATGTTATGCCCTTCATAGACTCCTGGTATGCCTGCACCCTAACACAAGGCCATTGTGTTCCGGAACTGCTGCTTGTATAAAGAACTGTCGTGTAACAATATGATTGTATTATTACCTCCCACTATATAAGGGACATGGAACCATTTATTCCTTGAGTTCTTCCCTGAGAAATCAGAGGTAAGTTCTACCTGCAGATGTTTGTATTAAAGATGCTCTACCAGCGTTACAAGCGCTGGTAGAGCACGGCGCTTGTAACGCTAAGGTAGTGGGTTCGATCCCCGGGACCACCCATACACAAAAAAAAAAATGTATGCACGCATGACTGTAAGTCGCTTTGGATAAAAGCGTCTGCTAAATGGCATATTATATTATTATTTATCATACAACTAAATAGTCTCTGCCTTAATCTTTGGATCAAATTTTTCACAACAACTCATACACCCATGCACTCATACACACATGTGCAAGCACATACACAGCAAGTACATACCAGCGTTTTACAGAGTTTGGGCCTATACTTGTGCCAAGAAACGAGAGTCTGAAAATTGCGCCCCAAACAATGACGTTTGTGGTTACATATTTAGTTGTAGATGTTTGCTGAGCCAGAGAATCACCACGATACCTGTTTCGGTTTACACTTAAAGTGGACTGACAAACCTTTTTTACAATGTTGTAGAAAAAAGGAAAGAAGTGCTGCTAGGATACACGATTAGGCTCTTAGATCTTTGTAGATTGAAGGTGCTCTTTGGTGAAGGGGTTAATTGGTCGTGAAAATAAGGAGTACCTAGGCACTCAAGACGATACAATGTTGTCAATAGAATGACATTAGTGTCGTAACCAGTGTTATGAAACGGGTAGTTTGGATCCTGGATGCCGATTGGCTTAAACAGCATTTCAGCTGAGTGTATACAGTCTGTAAGGGATCATCAACAAGGGGATATGGAGTCCTGTCAATCACAGGAGGTTGGTGGCACATTAATTTGGGAGGATGGGCTGGTGGTAATGGCTGGAGCGGAATCAGTGGAATGGTATCAAATACATCAAACACATGGTTTGATGCCATTCCATTTGCTCCGTTCCAGACCTTATTATGAGCCGTCCTCCCCTCAGCAGCCTCCACTGCTGTGGATTGAACTTGTGATGTGCGGGTGTGATGTGACCAAGACACACAGCGGAAAATGCAGTTGCTTCGCGCCGTGCCTTAGCACAGCCCTTAGCCATGGTATATTGGCCATATACCGAACCCTCTCGGGCCTTATTGCTTAAATAACAGACAAGAACATCCTGGCACATGGAACAGTAATGGCATTCTAAAGTTATCTGGCTTACTGGTGTGTTTATTGTCACAGTACAATACAAGTATCCCTGTGTGGATTGAAGCAAGCATGTTTATCAAACCTGCATGTGTTTGTGTAACCGGTGTGAAATGGCTAGCTAGTTAGCGATGCGCGCTAGTAGCGTTTCAATCGGTGATGTCACTCGCTCTGAGACCTTGAAGTAGTTGTTGTGGAGCGATAGGTAACGATGCTTCGTGGGTGGAATTTGGATAGCTACTTTGTGTGATTGCATCGCTCAGAACCCCACTACCTAAGACATACACACACACACACACACACACACACACACACACACACACACACACACACACACACAAGAAATACACAAACACACAGAATCGCTTTCTCTCTGTCTCTCACACACTCATTGAATCATTAGAGCTCAGCTTTGATTAATCCCTCTTCCAGGAGATGTGGAGAGGGCCATTACATTACCTGATTTCAGCGGCTCGATGATAAAGCAATTACTCTGATTAGCAGATGAATTAAACACCCTTAAGGTGCTCCGCTCAACATCCATTTAACCTTCTTTTATAGGTCCCTCGAGAGAAATCCCTTTTAAAGCACCAGTGCATGACATTACCAACAAAATTCATATACTACATGGTCAATATAGTGTGTTTCCAGATTTCTATGAAGTATGACATATAATTAATTACAATATCAGCGAAATAGTTTTCCTTCCAAAACATTTTAATTAAGTATGTTAAAAAGCAGCTTTTCCACAGCATGGTGTGGGTGTATACAAATATTAATGCGAGTAGACTGCTGATTGGCCAGCTCAGCCAATGAGCTAACATGACTGAAAAAGAGTGTCACCATGTTATGGGGGTCTCGAAAAGGCGCCGGTTTAGATTACAGCAGTATTACATAGCAGTATCACATAGCAGTATCACATAGCAGTATCACATAGCAGTATCACATAGCAGTATTACATAGCAGTATCACATAGCAGTATCACATAGCAGTATTACATAGCAGTAGTACATAGCAGTATTACATAGCAGTATCACATAGCAGTATCACATAGCAGTATTACATAGTAGTATTACATAGCAGTATCACATAGCAGTATTACATAGCAGTATCACATAGCAGTATCACATAGCAGTATTACATAGCAGTATTACATAGCAGTATTACATAGCAGTATCACATAGCAGTATTACATAGAAGTATTACATAGCTGTATCATATAGCAGTATTACATAGCAGTATCACATAGCAGTATCACATAGCAGTATTACATAGCAGTATCACATAGCAGTATCACATAGCAGTATTACATATCAGTATCACATAGCAGTATCACATAGCAGTATCACATAGCAGTATTACATTAGCAGTATCACATAGCAGTATTACATAGCAGTATTACATAGCAGTATTACATAGCAGTATTACATAGCAGTATCACATAGCAGTATTACATAGCAGTATTACATAGCAGTATTACATAGCAGTATCACGTAGCAGTATTACATAGCAGTATTATATAGCAGTATCACATAGCAGTATTACATGGCAGTATTACATAGCAGTATCACATAGCAGTATTACATAGCAGTATCACATAGCAGTATTACACAGCAGTATCACATAGCAGTATTACATAGCAGTATTACATAGCAGTATCACATAGCAGTATCACATAGCAGTATTACATAGCAGTAGTACATAGCAGTATTACATAGCAGTATCACATAGCAGTATCACATAGCAGTATTACATAGTAGTATTACATAGCAGTATCACATAGCAGTATTACATAGCAGTATCACAGAACATATAGCAGTATCACATAGCAGTATCACATAGCAGTATTACATAGCAGTATTACATAGCAGTATTACATAGCAGTATCACATAGCAGTATTACATAGTAGTATTACATAGCAGTATCACATAGCAGTATTACATAGCAGTATCACATAGCAGTATCACATAGCAGTATTACATAGCAGTATTACATAGCAGTATTACATAGCAGTATCACATAGCAGTATTACATAGAAGTATTACATAGCTGTATCATATAGCAGTATTACATAGCAGTATCACATAGCAGTATCACATAGCAGTATTCATAGCAGTATCACATAGCAGTATCACATAGCAGTATTACATAGCAGTATCACATAGCAGTATCACATAGCAGTATCACATAGCAGTATTACATTAGCAGTATCACATAGCAGTATTACATAGCAGTATTACATAGCAGTATTACATAGCAGTATTACATAGCAGTATCACATAGCAGTATTACATAGCAGTATTACATAGCAGTATTACATAGCAGTATCACGTAGCAGTATTACATAGCAGTATTATATAGCAGTATCACATAGCAGTATTACATGGCAGTATTACATAGCAGTATCACATAGCAGTATCACATAGCAGTATTACACAGCAGTATCACATAGCAGTATTACATAGCAGTATTACATAGCAGTATCACATAGCAGTATTACATAGCAGTATCACATAGCAGTATTACATAGCAGTATTACATAGCAGTATCACATAGCAGTATTACATAGCAGTATTACATAGCAGTATTACATAGCAGTATCACATAGCAGTATCACATAGCAGTATCACATAGCAGTATTACACAGCAGTATCACATAGCAGTATTACATAGCAGTATTACATAGCAGTATCACATAGCAGTATTACATAGCAGTATCACATAGCAGTATTACATAGCAGTATTACATAGCAGTATTACATAGCAGTATTACATAGCAGTATTACATAGCAGTATCACATAGCAGTATCACATAGCAGTAGTACATAGCAGTATTACATAGCAGTATTACATAGCAGTATCACATAGCAGTATTACATAGCAGTATTACATAGCAGTATCACATAGCAGTATCACATAGCAGTAGTACATAGCAGTATTACATAGCAGTATTACATAGCAGTATTACATAGCAGTATTACATAGCAGTATCACATAGCAGTATTACATAGCAGTATTACCAGACTAATGACTGTAATAGGGTTCTAGAACAGTAGCAATAGAAAACAACTGTAATAGCAGTGTACTATACGATATGATTAACTGTCTACAACCAGTGGCAGGAATGGCATATAGGATCTACATAGGTAGCTAATAGCGGTAAGCTAATATAGCACACAGCAGTAGCAACGGTGATGAGGCTAGCAAAGCATAGACAGTATGGAAAGGGCTCGTACAGCAGCTAATAGCAACCCAGGCTAATGGGCTAAATGTAGCACTCAATATAAACAATAGAAGCTAGCATGCTAAACTACACAGTGGGTAGTAGCATACAGTATAAACAATACAGTGGGCTAGCACGCTAGGTTACTGGCTAGCAGGTCTCAGGCTAAAGGCCGGCATAGGGGACTGTATACAAGGGATAAGCAGTTAGTGGCTAGGAGTAGCATTCTAAGCTACTGGTGCTAGCAACAAACTGCCATTTTGGTAGAGGCCTAGACATGGTGACATCAGAGACCGACCATCTTGGGTGAGTGTGAACAATGACCGGCTGGCAGCCATCTTGGCCCATAGTAAGTAATGGGGAAGAGTGTACCACATGGCCAGAATAGTGAAGCCCACATAACCAGGGTTGGGTAGGTTACTTTCTAAATGTAATTCGTTACAGTTACTAGTTACCTGTCCAAACTTTAAATCAGTAAGGTAACTTTTGGATTACCCAAACTCAGTAACGTAATCTGATTACTTTTAGTTTTATTTTTAGATTACGTTCCCCTTAAGAGGCGCAGGTTAGCGTTTTTTGTCATGAATCTTGTACTGGAGGCAGCTCTGCAGAGTAGTCACTAGCTGGCACCGCCACAAAGTCATACAATCTTATTTTAAACCTAGCCCTAATCTTAACCACACTGCTAATCCTAATGCCTAACCCTAACCTTCAATTAAATAGCCAATTATGACTTTGAAGCTGGCCCATCTAGCGGAAATAGCTCAGTTCTGCCTCAAGGACAAGACTCATCCCAATGAATGTCAACCTGCTTAATGAATATTACCAATTGAACGACTATAAATCAATGTTAGAGTTTACATAGCTGGCCATAAACGGATGTTGCATTTTACTTTATGGGTTATGTAGGCTTCTTCTAACCCACTGCGTTCTACTACAGATAATAATACGATTAGGCTATATCTCTACATAAGTCTGTCAGATTTCCAGTCATTCCAATTAATTTAATACCCCTTGATCATATGTATGTATATATATATATATATTTGCGAGGAAAAAAAACATATGGGGGATTGGAAGTGATGCAGACAATTACATTGATTGAAGTTACAATCTATCTGAAATATTAAGCTGATCTACCCCCTAAAAAAATATATAATAATAAAAAATAAAAAATAAAAAATCCCCTTGATCGTGCTATTTGCATGTGAAAAATTAATTATATATGCTGCATTTGCTATAGGCCTATTTTTTTGTTGTTGTTGTTGTTGTTGTTGTTGGTGACACTTTGATATCTCCATAATTTGCAGCTGTTTAAGTCTATCAAAAGTGTACAAGTTTGATCTAGTGTTCATTAGGCCTATTGACATTTTTTTGAATTAGCACAAATTACATCGAGCATTAAAAGCCCCACTTGTGGTCTTTTTAAATTAAACTTATTTTTGACAGTATGGAGCACAATACCACAGGTAAGTT
Source organism: Coregonus clupeaformis (assembly GCF_020615455.1). Classification (NCBI taxonomy): domain Eukaryota; kingdom Metazoa; phylum Chordata; class Actinopteri; order Salmoniformes; family Salmonidae; genus Coregonus; species Coregonus clupeaformis. The sequence goes on along the minus strand of NC_059205.1, from coordinate 4,332,981 downwards.
TAGAAGGGAGGAACTCAAACTTTTATTCCATAGGCTGGGATCTGCACTATGCAGCTGTGGCACTGGGGTTCACTTGGTCATATTCATTACGCCAATTCTGTTGCAAAACATTTCTTAAACGGAAACAAACGGAACGAAACGGGGAGGGACCTACCTGAATTTTCCTAATAGAAACTCTCCTTTTGCTCTGTTTTCCTCCGTTTGGTTCTTAAGCGGTAAAAGGTTTCCTTAATGAATACACCCATGGTCGCAAAAACAATGATTGATAGGCAGCTTAAACTCATTATTAAACCATTATTGGGTTAAAATAAACATATATACTAAATGAGAGCGCAGCAGTGTGATTCACATCAATGCGCTATGTAGCATTACAAGCATTTTGCTACACCCGCAATAACATCTGCTAAATATTTGTATGTGACCAATAATATTTGATTTGATCAGCCTAGATATCAATAATAAGTGATATCCCTATCGCCTGTTGACTACACCACTGCTGTCGTCCTTACCCCAAAGTGTTTATTCAGATTGGATACACGATTGGAAGACATGGCTTGGACTGTAGCCTACAAAAGGTTTATTCCTGCTCTTTTCCCGCCATCCGTCAAACGCATTTGGTGTGTCATCATAGTGGTCTCTGATTTGTGGTGAGACTCGCTCAGGCGGAACACATTTAAATTTGTGCCTTTCTTCAATGTTGATTTGAGTGTCATTGAGAAAACAGAAAGGTGTCAAATAATGTTTTTACCAAACATCCTTTCTGAATTTAAAAGTAGTGCTAGAAGTAATCATCTAGTTTTTCATGAAGTATCTGTAATCTAGATTACAGTTACAGTTTTTTTCAGAATCCTTTACTCCTTACACTGTCAGTAGTAGTACACAGGCATGTAGTAACAGCATACTAACATTAAATAAAACATGTAGAAGCAGTTGGTTACATAGTAGCAAGCTAGCAGAAGACTAGACATCTACACTGAGAGTACAACACATTAGGAACACCTTCTGCCCTCAGAACAGCCTCTATTCGTCAGGGCATGGACTCCACAAGGTGTCGAAAGCGTCCCACAGGGATGCTGGCCCATGTTGACTCCAATTGCTTCCCACAGTTGTGTCAAGTTGGTTGGATGGACCATTCTTGATACACACAGGAAACTGTTGAGCGTGAAAAACCCAGCAGCGTTGCAGTTCTTGACACACTCAAACCGGTGCGCCTGGCACCTACTACCATACCCCGTTCAAAGGCACTTAAATCTCTTGCCCATTCACCCTCTGAATGGCACACACACAATCCATGTCTCAGTTGTCTCAAGGCATAAAAATCCTTCTTTAACCTGTCTCCTCCCCTTCATCTACACTGATCGAAGGTGACATCAATAAGGGATCATAGCTTTCACCTGGATTCACCTAGTCAGTCCATGTCATGGAAAGAGCAGGTGTTCCTAATGTTTTGTCCACTCAGTGTATAACGCAGACAATTGAAGGTGCCCTGTCCCAATAAGTTGAACACAGTTCAGTGACGCGCTAACAAAGGCTGAAGGAAAGTCCAGGGAAGGCTTGTCCATGTCGAGAAGAGAACGGTTCAGCTGTGTGATGTGCAGGGACAGAGGTTAATGAGAGAGCTCCTCACTCTGCCACTGCTTTCTGCAGACTGAGTTAAGAGACAGAAGTGGGGGTTTGAGAACCACCAGGTAAGGCCTGTGATTGGCTGACCCCACGATGTGAGAAGGGCCCCTAGCAACCCCTTAGCAACGGAGTGGCCAGGACTTGAGATGTGAACTACCGGGGGATGGTAGCCTCTGCTGGGGCTAGAGTCTTAAAGTGTGTCTCTAACTCCCAGGGCCAGAGAGAGGGTTTTCTACAATTACATTATGTTCTGAGGAAATTGCAAGCATTTTTGAAAACGCTCTCTTTGAGGTGGGGTTTTTAAAGTGTTTTTTTCTCTCCAATTTATGCTTTGGCCACAAATACAAGTATAGACCGAGTCTACAACATCTTTGGGTATGAGTTAACAGAATATTAACTTTTACATTTTCTGTCACACCTACTATGACATGTTTTTGCATCAGCAGTACTTAAGAAGAGCTCCTCCTTAAATTGCAATTTTTGTAACAAAAAAAGATGCAAATGTGAACAGTTTTGTTATTTTAGTGCATTGCTGTGTTCTGCCCATCTAGAGGAATTGGAAGATACTTTTATTTTGTGGAAATAGTTTGGAGAGATTTTAAAGAGATTGATCGATTTGGTTCTTGCAAGACTCATCTGCTGAAGCATCAGGCAACACAAGGAAGGAATGTGACAGGAGGACTATAAACCCAACAAGGACAACAGGAAGAATTAGGACATAGATAAACAAACACAAAACCAACAGAAGGAGGAAGAGGAAGGATTTCTGAGAGATTTCTGGAGGACAGTTCCAGGCTTGAAAAACAAGCAAAACGTGTGTCTTTAAAATATATATATATATATATATATATATATATATATATATATATATATATATATATATGTAGTTCTGTCCTTGAGCTGTTCTTGTCTATTAATGTTCTGTATTATGTCATGTTTCATTGTTTTGTGTGGACCCCAGGAAGAGTAGCTGCTGCTTTTGCAACTGCTAATGGGGATCCTAAATAAAAATAGCAAAAGAGCCCCTGGAAAGGAAGTAGAAACATTCTGAACATTGAGAGAGTATCTTAATTTATGTGTAATGTGTTGTTTCATTGAAAAACACATTTAGGGTGCGCACGTAAATTAACTCTGGAGTGCCAGAGAGTGTTCAGAGTGCGCTCTGGGCGTTCGTAAATTCAGGGCGTTTCTCTCTCAGAGCGTTCAGACCACACACTGGACGCTCTGGCCGAGAAGTAGGGTTGATCCGAGCGTTCTAACCTCATAACTGCAGTCAAGCACCCAAGCTAACTGGCTAACGTTAGCTAGCTTGCTAGCTACTTCCAGACATACAGTTAAACACCTCACTCTGACCATTTTTCTCACCCTAGCAGAGCTGGTTAGGCTTTTTCATGTTATCCAGAGTGTTGGTGACTGTAACTGCGCTGCTGGCAACAATTTAATTACGCTTTTTTGCCGACATTTACACCGGCCATATTCAACGGGTGTTGAGCGTTTATAAATTAATCAGTTATTCTGAGCTCTGGCGCACTCAGACAAGGGTGCTCTGAAATCGTAGTAGATAGCCAGAGTGAATTTACAAACGCACCCTTAATATCTTTATTTGTATTATTCATAAAAGTGCATTGTTTAAAAAGTGCTTTTATCTATAGATGCATTATTTAAATAAGTGCTTTCATTAAGAGGCACATGCACATCATTCTAGAGCGGAGTGCATTGTTTAAAGAGGTCACCATGGAGATGAAGATGGATTCATTCTTTAAGCATTGTTTCAGAGACCTTGCCATCGTGTATCCTGAAAATTTTACAAGTGAGTCAGGAAAAAATGCATTTTAAAAGGATTTGCTAAGAGAATCGCCAGAGACTGTGAGGGCAGACTTCATCCAACTGTAAAAGCGAACAAGGAAATAAAAGGAGACCTTCTGTTCTTCACGGAGGATCCTAATGCTTGGCAGACAGCTCTCCACGAGACCAACAATTAACATAAAATGTCAGAAAATAGAACAATGAGGCAACTGTACATTGACTCCACCCCCAAATGTAAAATGAATATTTCAATAACGGCACTGTTCGGAGGCCAGTCTGGATCAATTTGTCCACTACTTCAACCAAGTAAAACCTCTTGTTGCTGAATTTAAAACCTCTCCATTGAATCATCAGAACAGCGCCGGAGAAGATGGCTGCCGGAGAAGATGGCTGCCGTTTTACAGCCCTCTAACCAATTGTACTATTATGTGTGTTTTTCCGCGTTATTTGTAATTTATTTTGTACATAATGTTTCTGCCATCGTCTCTTATAACCAAAAAGAGCTTCTGGATATCAGGACAGCGATTACTCACCTCGCATTGGACGAAGATTTTTTCTTCAAAAAAAGATATCATACAGACACCCGACAAGGCCCAAATCCCCGTCATTCGCGTGAGGAAGAGACGGAGATATCGTGGACGCAGATCCGGGTGCCTTGTAAGGATCCGACGGCGAGCGAGTAAACTGCCTCTTCCATCAATCCTATTAGCCAACGTTCAAGCTTTTGAGAATAAAATGGACGATTTAAGATTACGGTTATCCTACCAACGGGACATTAAAAACTGTAATATCTTATGTTTCACGGAGTCGTGGCTGAACGACAACAATGATAACATTCAGCTAGCAGGCTATACGCTACATCGGCAGGACAGAATGGCTGACTCTGGTAAGACAAGGGGTGGCGGTCTGTGTATATTTGTAAACAACAGCTGGTGCACAAAACCAAATACTAAGGAAGTCTCGAGGTTTTGCTCGCCTGAGGTAGAGTATCTTATGATAAGCTGTAGACCACACTATTTACCAAGAGAGTTTTCATCTATATTTTTCATAGCTGTCTATTTACCACCACAAACCAATGCTGGCATTAAGATTGCACTGAATGAGTTGTACAAGGCCATTAATCAACAGGAAAACGCTCATCCAGATGCAGCGCTCCTAGTGGCCGGGGACTTTAATGCAGGGAAACTTAAATCCGTTCTACCTAACTTCTACCAGCATGTTAAATGTGCAACCAGAGGGAAACAAACTCTAGACCACCTTTACTCCACACACAGAGACGCATACAAAGCTCTCCCTCGCCCTCCATTTGGCAAATCTGACCATAACTCTATCCTCCTGATTCCTGCTTATAAGCAAAAACTGAAGCAGGAAGCACCAGTGATTCGGGTTAATAAAAAAGTGGTCAGATGACGCAGATGCTAAGCTACAGGACTGTTTTGCTAGCACAGACTGGAACATGTTCGGGATTCTTCAGACAGCATTGAGGAGTACACCACATCAGTCACTGGCTTCATCAATAAGTGCATCGATGATGTCGTCCCCACAGTGACCGTACGTACATACCCCAACCAGAAGCCATGGATTACAGGAAACATCCGCACTGAGCTAAAGGGTAGAGCTGCCGCTTTCAAGGAACGGGACTCTAACCCGGACGCTTATAAGAAATCCCGCTATGACCTCCGACGAACCATCAAACAGGCAAAGAGTCAATACAGGTCTAAGATTGAATCATACTACACTGGCTCTGACGCTCGTCGGATGTGGCAGGGCTTGAAAACTATTACAGACTACAAAGGGAAGCACAGCCGCGAGCTGCCCAGTGACACAAGCCTACCAGACGAGCTAAACCACTTCTATGCTCGCTCGAGGCAAGCAACACTGAAGCATGCTGAGAGCACCAGCTGTTCCGGATGACTATGTGATCACGCTCTCCGTAGCCGATGTGAGTAAGACTTTTAAGCAGGTCAACATTCACAAGGCCGCAGGGCCAGACGGATTACCAGGACGTGTACTCCGAGCATGTGCTGACCAACTGGCAAGTGTCTTCACTGACATTTTCAACATGTCCCTGACTGAGTCTGTAATACCAACATGTTTCAAGCAGACCACCATAGTCCCCGTGCCCAAGAACTCTAAGATAACCTGCCTAAATGACTACCGACCCGTAGCACTGACGTCTGTAGCCATGAAGTGCTTTGAAAGACTGGTCATGGCTCACATCAACAGCATAATCCCAGAAACCCTAGACCCACTCCAATTTGCATACCGCCCCAACAGATCCACAGATGATGCAATCTCTATCGCACTCCACACTGCCCTTTCCCACCTGGACAAGAGGAACACCTACGTGAGAATGCTATTCATTGACTACAGCTCAGCATTCAACACCATAGTGCCCTCTAAGCTCATCACTAAGCTAAGGATCCTGGGACTAAACACTCCCTCTGCAACTGGATCCTGGACTTCCTGACGGGCCGCCCCCAGGTGGTAAGGGTAGGTAACAACACATCTGCCACACTGATCCTCAACACGGGGGCCCCCTCAGGGGTGCGTGCTCAGTCCCCTCCTGTACTCTCTGTTCACCCATGACTGCATGGCCAGGCACGACTCCAACACCATCATTAAGTTTGCCGACGACACAACAGTGGTAGGCCTGATCACCGACAACGATGAGACAGCCTATAGGGAGGAGGTCAGAGATCTGGCCGTGTGGTGCCAGGACAACAACCCTCTCCCTCAACGTGACCAAGACAAAGGAGATGATTGTGGACTACAGGAAAAAAAAGAGGACTGAGCATGCCCCCATTCTCATCGACGGGCTGTAGTGGAACAGGTTGAGAGCTTCAAGTTCCTTGGTGTCCACATCACCAACGAACTATCATGGTCCAAACACACCAAGACAGTCGTGAAGAGGGCACGACAAAGCCTATTCCCCTCAGGAGACTAAAAAGATTTGGCATGGGTCCTCAGATCCTCAAAAAATTCTACAGCTGCACCATCGAGAGCATCCTGACTGGTTGCATCACCGCCTGGTATGGCAACTGCTTGGCCTCTGACCGCAAGGCACTACAGAGGGTAGTGCGTACGGCCCAGTACATCACTGGGGCAAAGCTTCCTGCCATCCAGGACCTCTATACCAGGCGGTGTCAGAGGAAGGCCCTCAAAATTGTCAAAGACTCCAGCCACCCTAGTCCTAGACTGTTCTCTCTGCTACCGCACGGGCAAGCGGTACCGGAGTGCCAAGTCTAGGTCCAAAAGACTTCTCAACAGCTTCTACCCCCAAGCCATAAGACTCCTGAACAGCTAATCATGGCTACCCGGACTATTTGCACTGCCCCCCACCCCATCCTTTTTACGCTGCTGCTACTCTGTTAAGTATTTATGCATAGTCACTTTAACTCTACCCACATGTACATATTACCTCAACTACCTCAACTAGCCGGTGCCCCCGCACATTGACTCTGCAACGGTATCCCCCCTGTATATATAGCCTCCCTACTGTCACTTTATTTTACTTCTGCTCTTTTTTCTCAACACTTTTTTGTTGTTGTTTTACTCTTACTTTTTTTGTTTAAAATAAATGCACTGTTGGTTAAGGGCTGTAAGTAAGCATTTCACTGTAATGTCTGCACCTGTTGTATTCGACGCATGTGACCAATAAAATTTGATTTGATTTGATTTGATTGTCACCACCTACAACAGCCTCCACTCCTCTGTGCCTCAGTATGTAGTCCCCAGTGTCCCTCTCCCTCCCTTACCTGCAGCAGACACAGTCCCTCTCACACGTGACACCTGCAGTACCACAGCATCTCATCCCCATCTGACGGCCTGTAATTACTCCCATCACTCCTGCCATCCTCCACAGACCTGACGAGTAACCAGACATTATATTAATGATGGACTCAAATGGAAAGTTTCTATTAGAGAATAAACTTTTCCCTAATAAAAAGGTGTCAAAGGTGCCCCACAACAGAACGACAGAGCTATGGAGCTCTTGACTGTGGCCCAGCTTGGCTCCTCAAGCCATATCATAATTCACATGGGGACCAATGACCTGTGTGCCCAACAGGAGAGGGTGGGCACATCACTAAGGGTAGTGATACCGAGGGCCTCCACCATCTTCCCCCTTGAGAAGATAGTAATATCTACCCTGCTCCAGAGGAGAGACTTCCACCCTGCCACCATCCAGAGGCCTCTCTCAGGACTGTGTGCTAATGGCCCAACGTACACCTGGTCCACCATCCCACCCTCAGCCTGGACTGTCTTTACGACAATGTACACCTGTACGGAGACAGTCCCCACCTTCACCAGGACGTTAAAGGATGTTGCTGAGGGCGGCCAGTCCACCTCACCCCCCAGGAGCTTCAGAACAGCCACCAACTCCCTGAGACTAATCAGATGCTCCTTTAGACCTGTATCTGGTGTCGCCTCACAGAGACTGGAGAACAGCCAGCAACACTGACCCCCACACCACCCTCCACCACTTATCTCCCAGGAACTGCATGGAGATACACTGAGCTACGGCCAAGCCGTACGCAGTCAAAGAGGCCCCATGCAGAGTTTGGAGCATCGCCGGCCACACTGCCCTCCACACCACCCTCTTCAATTCCCCCTACAACCTCCCTCCCATGACACCAGACCAGGCCTTCCACAGCTCTACCCGACCCGGCCCATCACAGCACAGCCCTACCAGACCCGGCCCACCTCAGAACATCTCTACCCGACCCGGCCTATCACAGCACATCTCTACCCGACCCGGCCCACCTCAGCACATCTCTACCAGACCAGGCCCACCTCAGCACATCTCTACCAGACCAGGCCCACCTCAGCACATCTCTACCAGACCAGGCCCACCTCAGCACATGATCTCAGTGATCAATGTCCATAGTATGTGTTAGAGATACGAAACAGCATCCTCATTTAATTAAGAAGAGAAAATGTAAAGATCATTCTCCTTAAGGGTTTTTACATGACATGTTCTACTCTGATCTAGCCACTGTCTCCTGTATTCCTGACCCTGAGTAGGCTCTAGAACATTTCTCCTCCATATTTATTCCTCTGGCAGATATACGCGCCCCTTTTAAACAATTCTAAACCTTGGTTTTCTTCGGAGCTGTCGGCGTTTATTCAGATGAAAAATCAGGCCTGGGCCAAAGCAAGGGAAACAGACTTTTGAGAAACAGATGTACTATCTCGATTAAGAAAGCAAAATCAAGCTACTTTTTAAGCTCTATCTCTGACTCTGCTGGTGATCTTTCTAAATGTTGGAAAACAGTAAATGCACTGAAGTGTACAAATCCCTCTTCTTCCCTGCCTAAGCAAGTTTTGTCTGACTCTGGCATCAAAACTGAGAAAAGGGGATAATTGATGCTTATATATATTTATTGGGGGGTATTTTACCCCCCTATTCAATTATGATCTTGTCTTATCGCTTCAACTCCCCAACAGGCTCAGGAGAGGCAAAGGTCAAGTCCTCCAAAACATGACCCGCTAAACCGCGCTCCTTAACACCCACCCGCTTAACCCGGAAGCCAGCTGCACCAATGTGTCAGAGGAAACCCCATTCAACTGACGACGGAATTCAGCCAGCCCACCACAAGGAGTCGGTAGAGCGCAATGAGCCAAGGAAAGCCCCCTCGGCCAAACCCTCCCCTAAACGGACGACACTGGGCCAACTGTGCGCCACCCTATGGAAATTACTTGACAGAACTCAATGTGTATCTACTGATGGTGTTAAAACAGGTTTCCTGGATATTACGAAAAGGTGTCCTGAGGGTCGATTCTGGGTCCTGTACTGTTTACATTAACAATACCGACTTGTCTGTAAAAAACTGTAACCTGGACTTGTATGCTGATGACACTGTTGTGTATGCTATTGCCCCCACAGTTGACCAGGCTCTATCTGAACTTCAGTCTGCCTTACATAAAAACTTTATTGACCTGAAATTAGTATTGAATGCAGGTAAAACTAAGTATATGTTGTTCTCTAGAGCGCTTAAAAATAACTCTGATGATTTAAACACATGTACTTTGGATGGTGTCCATATTGATCGTGTCCCTGCTTGCAAATATCTGGCCATCTGGATAGACGAAAGGCTGTCTTTTTAAAAAGCATATTGATGAGTTTGTTAAGAAGCTGAGAATAAAAATGGGCTTCTTCTATAGAAATAGGTCCTGCCTCTCAAATAGTAGAACGCAGATTATTCAGTCGACGTTCCCATCGGTCCTAGACTATGGCGACATCATCTATATGAACGCAGCATTCTCTACCAGAAAGTTGGCTGGCCCTCTTTGATGTCACGTAGGTTGATACATTGCTATGTTTTCATTTATAAAGCCCTTTTACAAAAAGTCCCACTGTACCTAACATATTTACTCAACTTTAGACATCCCACTGTACCTAAAATCTTTACTAAACTTTAAACATACAAGTTTTCTTGCACCTTATTTGTGGAACAATCTTCAAAATGTTCAGAAAGCTGATTGAGGACCTTACTACTAATGAATGTGTTTGTTTTTTATGACAGTGTTTTTCTTTCTTTCTGCTTGCATTTTGTATTTATATATTATGTGTGTATTTTCTGTTATTTATGTAATTCAGAGCTAATCTGTAAAATATACGTTGGTCTCAGTATGACTCCCTGATAAAATAAAGGTAAAATAAATAAAAGTGTGATTTTTACTGGACAGTTACATTAATTGAATTATCTTTAACCTGGTTTATGTGAGGTAATTTTCCGAAGCAAGACTAGTCAACAAAAAATCTCTACCGATAAGAGAGACCTCCAATTATCATAGCAAAAGCATCTCACACAAAGGAATTGCAGAAGCTCTTGAGATGTTCACAGAGGGAAGATTTTGTTTATTGTCTATTCCATTTGCTTTGGCAGTGTAAACATATGTTTCCCATGCCAATAAAGCCCTTTGAATTGAATTGAGAGTTGTGGGCGATTTCACCTCTATTAATTCCAAAGTAACACATTGTGTTCCTGGAGTTTATAATAATAATAATAATAATAATTGGTCATTTAGCAGACGCTCTTATCCAGAGCGGCTTACAGGAGCAATTAGGGTTAAGTGCCTTGCTCAAGGGCACATCGACAGATTTTTCACCTAGTCGGCTCAGGGATTAGAACCAGCGACCTTTCGGTTACTGGCACAATGCTCTTAACCACTAAGCTACCTGCCGCCCTATATCATTGATATAGTGCACAGTTCAGTTCCAACCAGGCGCTACTCCTGACTGCTAATCACCATACCAACTTAACTAATTGACCTATCTCAATGATTAGTTGGATTCCACCTATCTGGTTTCTCAGGTCTAAAGAAAAGAAGGTAAAGTCGTGTTCATTAGGGTACACCACAATGGAAAACAGGAAAAAAAGTGTTTCTTATTGGACAAGTTCAGATAGTGCCCTCCCATTTCACTCTGTTTTGGACAGTTTTCTTCATTTGGGTGCCTACTAAACACAACCCTGTACTTGGGGCTCTCCAAAGACCAGGGTGGCCTTCCCCTGCATTAGAGGACCGGCTTGTCCCAAGAGGGGTGATGATTTGGTGGTATCGATACTGTGATGGACATCTTTATTGCACTTCATTGATTTTCATCATCTATTAATTTCTCGATTGGTATAGCACGTTATAATACTTTCAGTGGATCTGTACAACATCAGCTAGCCTGCTTCCTTCCTAAACCAGAATTTTCAGAATGTCCTGTCATTTTATGGTGATAGACACAGAACGTAGAATGTAATTGGTTAATCATTGGTTAAAGTAAACCAATGGCAGGTCCCTCCCTAGTTCAGGAAGGGAGATCCCTAACTGATTAAGAAGTTTGACAACTGGAAGGACGGGTGGAAGCATGAAATGAAGAATCCTGAATTTCTATAAGTTACACTTATAAAACTTTAATAATTTGACAAGTTAGCTTTCAGTTGGAAATACAGACAGTAATGCAAATATGCAAACAGTTTTTCAGCTGTGAAAAGGTATTTGGGATTTTTTAAATTGCTGTTGCATAATCATATTTGTAGCAAAACCAACAAACCATATAAACCACTATAACTCACTTCACCTGCGTACTTTAACTTTCGCATTCTGTTATCAGTCCTTCCCTCCCTCCTCCTCTAGCCTTCAGCCTCAGGGACCCGGGAAATTAATTAAACGACGGAAAATGACAGGCTCTCTTTCTCCCAACTCGCCCCGGCAACTTGTCCTTTTCCCCCAGGCCCCAGGGACGACACATTGATTTCCCCGCTGTCTAATTTTCTCAAGCCATGTCTTCCAGGGGAAGTATTTTAGCTCGAGGGGGCGGGAGAGAGATTGAAGAGGGAGGGGGAAGATAGAAGGGCGGGTAGGAAGTGGGGACACAAACAGTCACTGTCAGTGAAGGCCCTTCAATAACCCACAGCGCCGTTCCCTAGGTGTCCCCTCCTCCCTTTTTTGGATGTTTTTCCTGGAGGAGGGTCACCCAACAAAGGAAGGACTCTTGTAGTGCCACAATTAAGATTAAGATGTCTTGCTGCGTAGCTTACTTGTAATAATAGACTGCAGTATAGGAGGGACTTCACATGGGTTCGTCTGATGCGCAAACCACAACAACAAATATAGATGTATTCAGTTGATCAGAATAGTGATTTAACTGTTAATAACTGTTATGAAATTAACACACTGGTACTGTGTTTTTAATTGTATTACCATTTCAGTCTACGGTAAAGAGTTACACGTATATTTATCCTGGGAATATTTCAATTTCTCGACTGGCAGCTCAAACGTCCTGCCTGCCTGTTGTTCCTCTAGCTGTAATTTAGAGAAATACGTAAATATACAAACACATCACAGTGACTAGTCTGTTTGAGGGGACCAAGCCACCATTAAATAAATACATCAAGGCTTTCTCAACCATTGATGAAAAGGGTAATAGTAATTAGTAATTTTTTATCAAACCCTAGGCATGCTGCCTTGAACCCAGAATTGCAAAAGTACTGATTAAAAGCAGGTTAGCGTTTTCCGTCAAGAATCTTGTTCTGGAGGCAGAGTCGTCACTATCTGGCACAGCCACAAAGACATCAAATCTGATTTTAAACCTAACCCTAAACCTTTAACCCTAACCATAACCACGCTGCTAACCCTAATGCCTAACCCTAACCTTAAATGAATAACAATGTCTGTGACAAATTACATTGTTACAGTATGACAGATGATGCCTCGGGATTCATGGCATTGACAGGTGTGTAAAGAAGTTCAGGTCAACCATGATGTGGGGGTGTGTATCAAATTGATGCTGCAGCATATGGATTTTCACTTGTGGTTTTACTTGTAGACTTGTTTTGAAGTATTGTAGTGTCCTTAGTAAAACACCAGTGACCTAATCAAGTGGTTCTAACCTCCTGGTGTAGGGAAGGTGTCAGACTGACAGACGCAGATTTGCAGGTTCGAGTTCCGTCCGAGCTGCACACCTTGAATTCACCACAATGGTGTCAGAAGTGAGAAGGTGCTGCACACCTTGAATTCACCACAATGGTGTCAGAAGTGAGAAGGTGCTACACACCCTGAATTCACTACAATGGTGTCAGAAGTGAGAGGGTGCTACACACCCTGAATTCACTACAATGGTGTCAGAAGTGAGAGGGTGCTATACACTTTGAATTCACTACAATGGTGCCAGAAGTGAGAGGGTGCTATGTGGCTGTGACACAGAGAAACTAAAGGATAGGTTAGCATTTGTCTTTCGTCCTCTCTCTCTCTCTCTCTCTCTCTCTCTCTCTCTCTCTCTCTCTCTCTCTCTCTCTCTCTCTCTCTCTCTCTCTCTCTCTCTCTCTCTCTCTCTCTCTCTCTCTCTCTCTCTCTCGGGTCGTCCTCCTCAACTCACTGAATTATATTGAAATGCAATGATAAAACCATCTCTTACTCCTGTAATAAAATAAAATAAAAACACACAACAGAAAATTAAGATAAAATGGTGTCAGTATATGTGATTTCCACACCAAACAACTAAGAACAGCCCTTAGCCGTGGTATATTGGCCATATACCACACCACCTCGTTCGTGCCTTATTGCTTAATTATTCCGCCAATCTGTGTTTTCCATTCCTATACAGTGCAACGTAAAGTGTGTAGGATTCAAATAGGCATTTCTTTTTTTAAATAGACAAAACTGAAGACAAGAAGATAGAGATAAACAGAATGTAATGTAGAGATACGTCTGCTGTACGACCACTGCTCTAGTCTTGACCCCTACACAGTGCATTCGGAAAGTAACCCATTTACTTTTTCCACATTTTGTTAAGTTTACATTTTAGTCATTTAGCAGACGCTCTTATCCAGAGCAACTTACAGTTAGTGAATGCATACATGTTTTGTTTTTTTCATACTGGCCCCCAGTGGGAAACAAACCCACATCCCTGCCGGCCAAACCCTCCCCTACCTTGGACGACGCTGGACCAATTGCGCGCCGCCCATGGGTCTCCCGGTCACGGCCGGCTGCGACAGAGCCTGGACTCAAACCAGGATCTCTAGTGGCACAGCTAGTGGCCTTAGACCACTGCGCCACTCGGGAGTTACAGCCTTATTCTAAAATTGATTAAATATAAAATGTTCCTCATCAATCTACACACAATACCCCATAATGACAAAGTGAAAACAGGTTGTTAGACATTTTTGCAAATGTATAAAAAATAAAAAACAGAAATATCTTATTTACATAAGTATTCAGACCCTTTGCTATGAGACTCGAAATTGAGCTCAGGTGCATCCTGTTTCCATTGATCATCCTTGAGATGTTTCTGCAACTTGATTGGAGTCCACCTGTGGTAAACTCAGTCTTTACCCCTGTATGTAGCAGGGGAGCGTTGTCTGGTAAATGAGAGAAGAGGTTCATTTGCATGATCCCACAGAGTTCGTTCAAAACTCTCGTCAATACTCTTTCAGAATACTGTAAAAGTTGAATGTGACATGACAAACCACAGAAAAGGATACGGCTAGAAACAACTTCAAGCAATGTTGTGGTCGATTAAATTGTCTCTTCCTCTACTGCCATGCGAGTCACCTTCAATGTCGATTAATCAACATCTCTCTTTTACTCTTTCATATAGTAAACCCTGATAAAGAACATATAGTTCCTTCAGAATGGATTCATACCCCTTGACTTATTCCACATTTTGTTGTCTTACAGCCCACCTACACACAATACCCCATAATGACAAATTGACAACATGTTTTTAGAATTTTTTTGCAAATGTAAATGTATTGAAAATGAAATACAGAAATATCTCATTTACGTAAGTATTCACACCCCTGAGTCAATACTTTGTAGAAGCACCTTTGGCAACGATTACAGCTGTGAATCTTCCTGGGTAAGTCTCTAAGAGCTGTCCACACCTGGATTTTGCAACATTGGCCTATTATTCTTTTCAAAATTCTTCAAGCTATGTCATATTGGTTCATGATCATTGCTAGACAACCATTTTCAGGTCTTGCCATAGATTTTCAAGTAGATTTAAGTCAAAACTGTATCTCGGCCACTCAGGACCATTCACTGTGTTCTTGGTTAACAACTCCAGTGTGGATTTGGCCTTGTGCTTTATCTTATTGTCCTGCTGAAAGGTGAATTAATCTTCCAGTGTCTGGTGGAAAGCAGACTGAACCAGTTTTTCCTCTAGGATTTTGCCTGTGCTTAGCTCCATTCCGTTTCTTTTTTATCCTGAAAAACTCTCAGTCCTTAACGATTACAAGCATACCCATAACATGATGAAGTCATCAGAATACTTTAAAATATGGATAGTGGTACTCAGTAATGTGCTGGATTGGATTTGCCCTAAACATAACATTTTGTTTTCAGGACAAAAAGTGAATTACTTTGCCACAGTTTTTGCAGTATTACATTAGTGCCTTGTTGCTAACTGGATGCATGTTTTGGAATATTTGTATTCTGTACAAGCTTCCATCTTTTCACTCTGTCAATTAGGTTAGTATTGTGGAGTAACTTCAATGCTGTTGATCCATCCTCAGTTTTCTCCTATCACAGCCAATAAACTCTGTAACTGTTTTAAAGTCACCATTGGCCTCATGGTGAAATCCCTGAGCAGTTTCCTTCCTCTGCGGCAGCTGAGTTAGGAACGACGCCTGTATCTTTGTAATGACTGGGTGTATTGATACACCATCCAAAGGGTATTAATAACTTCACCATGCTCAAAGGAATATTCAATGTCTGCTTTTTTATTTTTACCCATCTACCAATATGTGCCCTTCTTTGCGAGGTATTGGAAAACCTCCCTGGTCTTTTGGGTTGACTCTGTTTTTGAAATTCACTGCTCGACTGAGGGACCTTACAGATGATTGTATGTGTGGGGTACAGATAGATTAATTTAACACTATTATTGCACACAGAGTGAGTCCATGCAACCTATTATGTGACTTGTTAAGCAAACTTTTACTCCTGAACTTATTTAGGCTTGCCATAACAAAGGGGTTGCATACTTATTGACACAAGACATTTCAGATGTTCATTTTTAATTCATTTGTGCTTTGACACTTTGACATTATGGGGTATTGTGTGTAGGCCAGTGACCAAAAAAATCTAAATTTTGTCCATTTTAAATTCAGGCTGTGACACAACAAAATGTGGAAAAAGTCAAGGGTTGGGAATACTTTCTGAAGGCACTGCTGTAATGCTTCCCACAGTTGGCTGGATGTACTTTGGATGGATACACACGGGAAACTGTTGAGCGTGAAAAAAAAAACCCAGCAGCTTTGCAGTTCTTGACACAAACTGGTGCACCTGGCACCTACTCCCATACCACGTTCAAAGGCAGTGGTGTAAAATACTCTAAGTAAAAATACTTTAAAGTACTACTTAAGTAGTTTTTTGGGGTATCTGTACTTTACTATTTATATTTTTGACAACTTTTACTTTTATTTCACTACATTCCTAAAGAAAATAATGTACTTTTTACTCCATACATTTTCCCTGACACCCAAAAGTACTTGTTAAAATGGTCCAATTCACGCACTTTCAAGAGAACATCCCTGGTCATCCCTACTGCCCCTGATCTGGCGGACTCACTAAACAAAAATGCTTCGCTTGTAAATGATGTGGAGTGTGCCCCTGGCAATCCGTAAAAAAACAACAACATGAAAATGGTGCCGTCTGGTTTGCTTAATATAAGGAATTTGAAATGATTTAGACTTTTACTTTTATTTTAGCAATTACATTTACTTTTGATACTTAAGTATATTTTAAACCAAATACTTTTAGACTTTTACTGAAGTAGTATTTTACTGGGTGACTTTCACTTTTAATTGAGTTATTTTCTATTAAGGTATCTTTACTTTAATTCAAGTATGACAATTAGGTACTTTTCCCAACACTGTTCAAAGGCACTTAAATATTTTGTCTTGCCCATTCACCCTCTGAATGGCACACATACACAATCCATGTCTCAATTGTCTCAAGGCTTAAAAATCCTTCTTTAACCAGTCTCCTCCCCTTAATCTACCCTGATTGAAGTGGATTTAACAAGTGACATCGATAAGGGATCATCACTTTCACCTGGATTCACCTGGTCAGTCGAGGTCATGGAAAGAGCAGGTGTTCTTAATGTTTTGTACACTCAGTGTATATAAGAAACATGTCCGGATTGATATTGTATGACAATCTCTTGTTAGCCATGATAGATGAAACCACATCACTACGGTCACGACTTTGATTCCTGCCCAGGTCACGAGTAATGGAAATATCATTAATGAATTATTCCACTGATGGATGATTAACGGGGTTCAGGGGGGTCCCCCAAAACTCATGACAACTCTAACTTAATCCATCACGTCTGGGGTGTAATCACAGGTGCGTCTAAACAGGGAGGTGGGTGCAGGGTGAGACTGATGAAGACCAAGGGAGTAGTGGAGGAGAGGAGTGGGAGGGAAGTAAATCACTGCCTCTGCCTCACCAATTTAGACCAGCTGTCAGCCAGTGAGAGATTAATGGAAATGTTCTCCACTGGCCTGAGTGATTCAACTCCTGATATCCTCACTCTATCTCCAGTTTTTCCCCTCCGGCCCAACCCACTGGGCACAGACGTCAGTTCAACGTCTAGGTTTTGATTTACATTTGGTTGAGTTTTCAATAACGTGAATTTAACTTGAAATCAACAAAACATTTTCGCCATTACATTGGATAGGTTAGAAGTTGGATGAAAAAAAAAGATCAAACGCCCTTACGTTGCCCATTGGGCACAGATGTCAATTCAACGTCTATTCCACATTGGTTCCACCTAATTTCATTGAAATGACGTGGATACAAGGTTGATTCAACCAGTGTGTGCACAGTGGGTGATGACTTTTTTGCAAATCCAATCAGTTTTCCATGTTGTTTCAACATCATCACATAGATGTTTTTCTGTTGAAATGAAAGTGTTGTGTATTAAGTATAGTGGTGGTGGTTACGTTAAAGGGATATTTCAGGATTTTGGCAATGAGGCCCTTTATCTTAAATCAAATCAAATCAATTTGTATTTGCCACATACACGTGTTTAGCAGATGTTATAGCGGGTGTAGCGAAATGCTTGTGCTTCTAGCTCCGACAGTGCAGTAATATCTAACAATTTCACAACATATACCCAATACACACAAAACTATCAAGGAATGGGATTTAAGAATATATACAGATATGGACAAGCAATGACAGAGTGGCATGGACTAAGATACAGTAGAATATTATAGAATAGAATGCAGTATATACACATGAGATGAGTAGTGCAAGATATGTAAACATTATTAAATTGACTAGTGTTCCATTTCTTAAAGTGGCCAGTGATTTCAATAGGCAGCAGCAGACTCTAATGTGCTAGTGATGGCTATTTAACAGTCTGATGGCCTTGAGATAGAAGCTGTTTTTCATTCTCTCGGTCCCAGCTTTGATGCACCTGTACTGATCTCGCCTTCTGGATGATAGCGGGTTGAACAGGCAGTGGCTCGGGTGGTTGATGTCCTTGATGATCTTTTTGGCCTTCCTGTGGCATCGGGTGCTGTATGTGTCTTGGAGGGCGGGTAGTTTTCCCCCAGTAATGCGTTCGGCAGACCGAACCACCCTCTGGAGAGCCCTGCGGTTGTGGGCGGTGCAGTTGCCGTACCAGGCGGTGATACAGCCCAACAGGATGCTCTCAATTGTGCATCTGTAAAAGTTTGTGAGGGTTTTAGGTGATAAGCCAAATTTCTTCAGCCTCCTGAGGTTGAAGAGTCTCTGTTGCGCCTTCTTCACCACACTGTCTGCGTGGGTGGACCATTTCAGTTTGTCAGTGATGTGTACGCCAAGGAACTTGAAGCTTCCACCTTCTCCACTGCGGTCCCGTCGATGTGGATAGGGGGGTGCACCCTCTGCTGTTTCCTGAAGTCCACGATCATCTCCTTTGTTTTGTTGATGTTGAGTGAGAGTTTATTTTCCTGGCACCACACTCCCAGAGCCCTCACCTCCTCCCTGTAGGCGGTCTCGTCATTGTTGGTAATCAAGCCTACTGCTGTTATGTCGTCTGCAAACTTGATGATTGAGTTGGAGGCGTGCTTGGCCACGCAGTCATGGGTGAACAGGGAGTACAGGAGGGGGCTGAGCATGCACCCTTGTGGGGCCCCAGTGTTGAGGAACAGCGAAGTGGAGATGTTGTTTCCTACCTTCACCACCTGGGGGCGGCCCGTCAGGAAGTCCAGGACCCAGTTGCACAGGGTGGGGTTCAGACCCAGGGCCTCAAGCTTAATGATGAGCTTGGAGGGTACTATGGTGTTGAATACTGAGCTATAGTCAATGAACAGCATTCTTACATAGGTATTCCTCTTGTCCAGATGGGATAGGGCAGTGTGCAGTGTGATGGCGATTGCATCGTCTGTGGATCTATTGGGGCGTTAAGCAAATTGAAGTGGGTCTAGGGTGACAGGTAAGGTAAAGGTGATATGATCCTTGACTAGTCTCTCAAAGCACTTCATGATGACAGAGGTGAATGCTACAGGGCGATAGTCATTTAGTTCAGTTACCTTTACTTTCTTGGGTACAGGAACAATGGTGGCCATCTTGAAGCATGTGGGAACAACAGACTGGGAAAGGGAGAGATTGAATATGTCCATGAACACACCAGCCAGCTGGATGCGCATGCTCTGAGGGAAGGCTGGGCAGGCAGCCTTGCGGGGGTTAACATGCTTAAATGACTTAATCACGTCGGCCACGGAGAAGGAGAGGCAACAGTCCTTGGTAGTGGGCCTCGTCAGTGGCACTGTGTTATCCTCAAAGCGGGCGAAAAAGGTGTTTAGCTTGTCTGGAAGCGAGACGTCGGTGTCGGCGACGTGGCTGGTTTTCTTTTTGTAGTCCGTGATTGTCTATAGACCCTGCCACATACGTCTCGTGTCTGAGCCGTTGAATTGCGACTCCACTTTGTCTCTATGTTTTACCAGTTTAATTGCCTTGCGGAGTGAGTAGCTACACTGTTTGTATTCTGCCATATTCCCAGTCACCTTGCCATGGTTGAATGCAGTGGTTCGCGCTTTCAGATTTGCACGAATGCTGCCGTCTATCCACGTCTATTCTGGTTAGGGTAGGTTTTAATGGTCACAGTGGGCACAACATCACCTATACACTTCTTGAAACTCAGTCACATATGTTTCAGTATATATGTCTAAATTATTTTCGGAAGCTACCCGGAACATATCCCAGTCTGCATGATCAAAACAATCTTGAAGCGTGGATTCCGATTCATCAGACCAGTGTTGAATAATCCATAGAACAGGTACTTCCTGTTTGAGTTTCTGCCTATAGGAAGGGAGAAGCAAAATGGAGTCGTGGTCAGATTTGCCGAAAGGAGGGCGGGGGAGGTCCAGTGAAATTCTTTGAGGGCCGTCGTGGTATCAAAGCTGGACACGAGATAAGCCTACCAGAAGCTAGCTTTGGATGATAACACAGGGGAGCTCCTGACTATCAACACACAACAAGGCTCCGAGTTTGGGAAACCCTGGCCTACTAGAACAGGCAGCTCCCTGGAATGAGGAAGCCTATAAAGAGGCTGAGTGGCTGCTGCTATCAGATGGGCTGTTAGCCCACTATGATGATAGAAAACCCTTGTTACTGGTTTGGGATGCGTCTCCATATGGGCTCGGTGCCTTGCTGAGTCACGTGGAATCTAATGGTCGGGAGGCACCTGTGTGCTACACATCTAGGACCCTAACTGCCACTGAACGGAACTATGCACAGCTGGTTAAAGAGGCCCTGGTGATAATTTTTGCTGTCAAGAAGTTCCATTAGTATTTGTCAGGTCGCCATTTTGTGGTCTACACCAACCACAAGCCCTCATTGGGCCTGTTCCATCGTATGAAGCCCATGCCCCAGATTCTTTGCCCTCGCATGGTCAGATGGAGCCTGATACTGGGACCCCATAGTTATGAGCTGCTATCATCCAGGGAAGCAGCTGGCTAATGTGGATGCCCTTAGTCTCCTGCCACTCGCTACCACTTTGTCTGAGCCACCACCTCCCTGGGAAGTCATGCTGTTGGAGGTGGTACCTGATGCCTGTCTCCATGCTTCTAGGATAGCCGCACTGACCTTGAAGGATCCTGTCCTGTCCCCGGGGGCTTCACTGGGATGCTGCATTGATGGGCCTCCGAGGTTCCTGGCAGACAGTTTGGGCCCTACTGGTCTCGTCGGAAGAACTGCGTGTTGTGGGGTAGCCGGGTGATTCCTGGCCTGGCGAGGGAAGGGGTCCTTTCCATGCTGCATGATATGCATCCTGGAATAGCGACGATGAAGGCATGGGCACGGAGCTATGCGTGGTGGCCTGGGATGGACATGGAAATTGAGGCTGTGGTGCGCAGCTGCGTCACCTGTCAGGACTCATGCCATGCTCCACCCAAGGCCGCCTTGCACCCATGGGAGTGGACAACAAAGAAATTGTCTTTAGACTTTGCTGGGCCGTTCAAAATAAATACTTTTTCTCATTATAGTGGATTCCCATGGTTCCATGTCCTCTGCTGCTGTGATAAGCACCCTACGTCTGCTGTTTGGCACTCATGTGTTGTGTGACGTCCTGGTGTCAGACAATGGAGCTGCCTTCACTCCTGCTGAGTTCAATGAGTTCACTGGGCAGAACGGAATCAGACTTGTCACCACAGCCCCATATCATCCGTCCTCCAATGGCCAAGCTGAATGCATGGTTCAGACAACTAAGGAGGCTCTGTCTAGGATCTCAGTGGGTGACTGGCAGACCCGACTGTCAAGGTTCCTGCTGTCTCAACATGTTACGCCCATGATCTCTACTGTGAAGAGTCCAGCCAAGCTGTTAATGAACAGGCGATTGACAACTGTCTTAGACCGACTGCACCCAGACTTGGCCAGTGACATGCGTCTTGGGCAGGAGGAGGATGCAGACAGGGGCCACGGTCATTTAAGGCATTTTGTACCCAACAATTTTATGTACACTACCGGTCAAAAGTTTGGACACACCTACTCATTCAAGAGTTTTTCTTTCTTTCTTTTTACTATTTCCTACATTGTAAAATAATAGTGAAGACATCAGAACTATGAAATAACACAAATGGAATCATGTAGTAACTAAAAAAGTGTTAAACAAATCAAAATATATATTAGATTTGAGATTCTTCAAATAGCCACCCTTTGCTTTGATGACAGCTTTGCACACTCTTGGCATTCTCTCAACCAGCTTCATGAGGTAGTCACCTGGAAGGTATTTCAATTAACAGGTGTGCCTTGTTAAAAGTTAATTAGTGGAATTTATTTCCTTCTTAATGGGTTTGAGCCAATCAGTTGTGTTGTAAGGTAAGGGGGGTATACAGAAGATAGCCTTATTTGGTAAAAGACCAAGTCCACCAGCTCAAATAAGCAAAGAGAAACGACAGTCCATCATTACTTTAAGACATGAAGGTCAGTCAATACGGAAAATTTCAAGAACTTTGAAAGTTTCTTCAAGTGCAGTCGCAAAAACCATCAAGCGCTACGATGAAACTGGCTCTCATGAGGACCGCCACAGGAATGGAAGACCCAGAGTTACCTCTGCTGCAGAGGATAAGTTCATTAGCGTTACCAGCCTCAGAAATTGCAGCCCAAATAAATGCTTCATGGAGTTCAAGTAACAGACACATCTCAACATCAACTGTTCAGAGGAGACTGTGTGAATCAGGCCTTCATGGTCGAATTGCTGCAAAGAAACCACTACTAAAGGACACCAATAATAAGAAGAGACTTGCTTGGACCAGGAAACACGAGCAATGGACATTAGACCGATGGAAATTTGTCCTTTGGTCTGGAGCTCAAATTTGAGATTTTTGGTTCCAACCGCCCTGTCTTTGTGAGATGCGGTGTGGGTGAAGGGATGATCTCCGCATGTGTATTTCCCACCGTAAAGCATGGAGGAGGAGGTGTTATGGTGTGGGGGTGCTTGCTTGTGACACTGTCTGTGATTTAATTAGAACCAGCATGGCTACCACAGCATTCTGCAGCGATACGCCATCCCATCTGGTTTGGGCTTAGTGGGACTATCATTTGTTTTTCAATAGGACAATGACCCAACACACCTCCAGGCTGTGTAAGGGCTATTTTACCAAGAAGGAGAGTGATGGAGTGCTGCATCAGATGACCTGGCCTCCACAATCCCCCGACCTCAACCAAATTGAGATGGTTTGGGATGAGTCGGACCGCAGAGTGAAGGAAAAGCAGCCAACAAGTGCTCAGCACATGTGGGAACTCCTTCAAGACTGTTGGAAAATCATTCCAGCTGAAGCTGGTTGAGAGAATGCCAAGAGTGTGCAAAGCTGTCATCAAGGCAAATGGTGGCTATTGGAAGAATCTCAAACATAAAATATATTTTGATTTGTTTAACACTTTTTTGGTTACTACATGACTCCATATGTGTTATTTCATAGTTTTGATGTCTTCACTATTATTTTACAATGTAGAAAATAGTAAAAAATTAAGAAAAACCCTTGAATGAGTAGGTGTTCTAAAACTTTTGACCGGTGGTGTACATGAGGAGCTACTCTGGATGCCCTAAGTGGTTCCCTGCAGTCGAGGAAGAAGCCTCTGGACCTGTCTCTTACAGGACTCCTGATGGTCAGCTGCGGGGTCTTTGCTGCCACCTCCTCCCTCCCTGGCCTGGACGACCTGGACAACACGTCTTTAGGTGGAAGCGGAGCGCCAACTCCAAAGCTAAACCTTTATACTCAGCACCCAATATGCAGCTGAGTTTTCTGGTGCCACCTTCACAGGCACAGAGGCTGCCACCAGAAACTATTTCAGGCACCTCCCTCACCACGCCCTGTTAGGGTGCACCGTCCTCCCCAATGTTATGGGGAACCCGCTATGTGACTGGGAGGAAGGAGTGTTGTGTTTTGGATATAGTGGTGGTGGGCACCCACTGGTGTTAAAGTTCACGGTCACCTGCCGACATGGCGTTCATGTTCATGGCCTGCACCATGGACTAAATAGCCTAGACTTACCTTTCTGCCTCCTCGTTATTGGATTTCCACTTTCACCACGTCACGGACAAAATAGAAACATTGATTCAAACAGTTTTTGCCCAGTGGAAAGTGATCCGACTTCTAATATCCTCACTCTATCCAACTCCTAATATTTTCACTGTATCAACTCCTGAAATCTTCACTCTATCCAACTCCTGATATCTTCACTCTATCCAACTTCTAATATCCTCACTCTATCCAACTCCTGATATCTTCACTCTATCCAACTCCTGATATCTTCACTCTATCCAACTCCTGATATCTTCACTCTATCCAACTCCTGATATCTTCACTCTATCCAACTCCTGATATCTTCACTCTATCCAACTCCTGATATCTTCACTCTATCCAACTCCTGATATCTTCACTCTATCCAACTCCTGATATCTTCACTCTATCCAACTCCTGATATATTCACTCTATCCAACTCCTAATATCTTCACTCTATCCAACTCCTGATATCTTCACTCTATCCAACTCCTGATATCTTCACTCTATCCAACTCCTGATATATTCACTCTATCCAACTCCTGATATCTTCACTCTATCCAACTCCTGATATCTTCACTCTATCCAACTCCTGATATCTTCACTCTATCCAACTCCTGATATCCTCACTCTATCCAGTTTTTCACCACTCCTACCTGGCCCCGGAATGATTTAAGATCGTTCCATCGTTCCATTCACCCTTGCTGGGCCTGGGAACCCGGCAGTGGTGCTTAATCACAAATGTGGGGTTAAAGAGGAAGGGAAGAGGGGGAAAGGAGGAGAGGGGGACTGTGGAGGAGAGAGAGAGAGAGAGAGAGAGAGAGAGAGAGAGAGAGAGAGAGAGAGAGAGAGAGAGAGAGAGAGAGAGAGAGAGAGAGAGAGAGAGAGAGAGAGAGAGAGACAGGAGAGAGAGAGAGAGAGAGAGAGAGAGAGAGAGAGAGAGAGAGAGAGAGAGAGAGGTAATAGAGAGAGAGAGAGAGCGAGAGACTGAGAGAGAGAGAGAGAGAGAGAGAGAGAGAGAGAGAGAGAGAGAGGTAATAGAGAGAGAGTGAGAGACAGAGAGAGAGAGAAAGAGAGAGAGAGAGAGAGAGACAGAGAGAGAGAGAGAGAGAGAGAGCGAGAGACAGAGAGAGACAGAGAGAAAGAGAGAGAGAGAGAGAGAGAAAGAGAGAGAGAGAGAGAGACAGTCTTGATGAAACCTTAGTGTCAGGGTCGTGGTCAAGCGGCACAAGAGAGAATACACTGAAATTAGTTATCGTAGATGTCACTGACAAAATCCAAAGGGACTTTTTGAAGAGAGATATCTGTGACTTTGTGAGCCTGGGACTAAAATGAGCAATCTGGGGCGGAAGGGAGGTTTCATTTAGCTCTGCAATAGGAATCCAATTTCATTTGGGGAAACCCGTGAAGGGTAGTTAGAAAAGATTGTGGTAACAAAACAAACGAGACACAATTTGAACTACTCAAATACTTTTTCTATTTTTGATTTATTTAATCTTTATTTATCCAGGTTAGTCTCATCAAGCTAAAATCTATTTTCAAGATTTTTCATGATTTTTCAACATACAGACATAGACGCACCATAAACAAATTATACACGTAGACACACATTAATTACAATTACATACAGAAACATACAAACATCGTAGATAAAATCAATCATTTGGGTAATTTTGCCCGTTTGGGTAATTTTCCGTCAGTTGCCATTTTGGTCGGTATGAGTAGAACTATTTTTTAAACTTTCGTTTAACATAATTTTTTTAACACTTTAGTGTAAAAGCTGACACAAATGTCACTGTTAATTTTAGACAAAGAAGGAGACAATAATTGAGCAATTGCGCCAAGGAGCATAGAGCCCAAGAAGATAATCCTACTGTACTGATTGACAGTACAATCATTTGGTATTACAGAAGAAAGGGGGAGTGGAATAGACAAAGGATTTTGAAAAGCATGTCCATGGCTAAACAATGAAAATCAAGAGAGCGATTAATGGCCCTGACCTCTTTGTTGACCTTTTGACCTTACTGATACTTACCGTGGATAAGTATTTTCACTACGGTCATTTACTGTTGACATTGATAAAATAGGTTCACTCCCGGGAGTTTTGCAGTCCCAGCCGTTGGAGGACTGCAGTGTCTGCAGCCATTTGTTCCAGCCAGACAGCGAAGCCTGAATCAGCAGCAGAGCTCCTAACCTCCTCCGTGAATGGGAGAGAAACTAAATTGGCTCGATGAAGACAACAATCAGTTAAATGTGAGGAGTGCCTTCGATTGACAAGGGAAAAAGGACACAAAATGAATGCCATGGACAATACCACCGCAATGCTTTCATGAAATCCACTTACCGTAGAGAGACTCTGAAAGGGTGAGTGAGAGAAAGGGTGAGTGAGAGAAAGGGTGAGTGAGAGAAAGGCAGGAGGGGAAGAATAAGTGGGAGAAATTGACAGATGTGGGGATGGGAGAGAAAGGAAGAGTGTGTTTGTAATGACGTTAGGTGGAATCACAGAAATCAAACAAAGAGCAGAGTTAGGACAGAGGTAGCATGTGTCAAAGCATGTTGCATTAACCTACTTACAGCACTACATCTATGATGTGATGGTGCCATGGTTTACCGACCCTTTAACATTTCAGCATTCTTTTTGTGGTACTCTGTCTGGTAGCAAAACGCATACTCTTTACGTAAATCCAGTTCTTTCACACTGGCATTGAACTGTGAAGAAACGTGTTTTGAGTTATGAAAGTGGAAATATCCACATTGTCCCCACATTGTTTCTTACCACCATTACAACCACTTACAAAACATACATTATTTTGTATTAACTCCCAGAAACTTGAAAATTGAATTTGATGATGCATGAAATTGTTTTGGTTCTGATTGTTTGCTTTTGTGAAGTTTCACAATGTTGTGGTAGTGAATTTAATAGTATGACAACTGGAATGCTTTGAGTCAAGGCCTCTGTCTATGAGGTGAACAGGAAAGTGCATTTAATCATAAACCTATGCAATGCCTTACAAGTGGTGCATTGTCAATTTCCAACCAGTGTTAGTTCGAGGAAAGTACACTGTTATGAATATTTAGAATGCAATTATGTACTTTGAACCTTGATAGAATAGATGTTTAAGACCAAATGCTGCTAAAATGCACTACCTTGTTTCAGCTGAAGTGGTTTTGCAATGCTGATGTCCATTTCCCATCTACCTGCCTGTGCTTACAAGTCAAATTAAAGAGGATTGTTGTGATCAAGAAGCGAATGTCAGCACGCTTACAAATGAACTGATAGAATTTTGATTATGGAGCCATTTCTAACCTTCTAAAACAACTTGATCTCACAACCAATCACTCGCATTTTCTGAATTTCAACAGCCTTAGAAAGGCTCATATCCAAAATGTACATGCATATGAAACAAATGTACATGCAATTTACATACATTTACAGTTCCTTAAAAAAGTTATCATCCCCCTTGGCGTTTTTCCTATTTTGTTGCATTACAACCTGTAATTTAAATGGATTTTTATTTGGATTTAATGTAATGGACATACACAAAATAGTCCAAATTGGTGAAGTGAAATGAAAAAATAAATAACGGAAAAGTGGTGCGTGCATATGTATTCACCCCCTTTGCTGTGAACCCCCTAAATTTTTAAATTTTTAAATTTTTTATTTATTTAACCTTTATTTAACCAGGTAAGCCAGTTGAGAACAAGTTATCATTTACAACTGCGACCTGGCCAAGATAAAGCAAAGCAGTGCGATAAAAACAACAACACAGAGTTACATATGGGGTAAAACAAAACATAAAGTCAAAAATACAACAGAAAATATATATACAGTGTGTGCAAATGTAGCAAGTTATGGAGGTAAGGCAATAAATAGGCTATAGTGCAAAATAATTACAATTAGTATTAACACTGGAATGATAGATGTGCAAGAGATTATGTGCAAATAGAGATACTGGGGTGCAAATGAGCAAAATAAATAACAATACAGGGATGAGGTAGTTGGGTGGGCTAATTTCAGATGGGATGTGTACAGGTGCAGTGATCGGTAAGGTGCTCTGACAACTGATGCTTAAAGTTAGTGAGGGAGATAAGAGTCTCCAGCTTCAGAGATTTTTGCAATTCGTTCCAGTCATTGGCAGCAGAGAACTGGAAGGAATGGCGGCCAAAGGAGGTGTTGGCTTTGGGGATGACCAGTGAGATATACCTGCTGGAGCACATACTACGGGTGGGTGTTGCTATGGTGACCAATAAGGCGGGGATTTGCCTAGCAGTGATTTATAGATGGCCTGGTGCCAGTGGGTTTGACGACGAACATGTAATGAGGACCAGCCAACAAGAGCGTACAGGTCACAGTGGTGGGTAGTGTATGGGGCTTTGGAGACAAAACGGATGGCACTGTGATAGACTACATCCAATTTGCTGAGTAGAGTGTTGGAGGCTATTTTGTAAATGACATCGCCGAAGTCAAGGATCGGTAGGATAGTCAGTTTTACGAGGGCATGTTTAGCAGCATGAGTGAAGGAGGCTTTGTTGCGAAATAGGAAGCCGATTCTGGATTTAACTTTGGATTGGAGATTCTTAATGTGAGTCTGGAATGAGAGTTTACAGTCTAACCAGACACCTAGGTATTGTATTTGTCCACATACTCTAGGTCAGACCCGTCGAGAGTAGTGATTCTAATCGGGTGGGCGGGTGCCAGCAGCGTTCGATTGAAGAGCATGCATTTAGTTTTACTAGTGTTTAAGAGCAGTTGGAGGCTACTGAAGGAGTGTTATATGGCATTGAAGCTCGTTTGGAGGTTTGTTAACACAGTGTCCAATGAAGGGCCAGATGTATACAAAATGGTGTCGTCTGCGTAGAGGTGGATCTGAGAGTCACCAGCAGCAAGAGCGACATCATTGATATACACGGAGAAAAGAGTCGGCCCAAGAATTGAACCCTGTGGCACCCCCATAGAGACTGCCGTAGGTCCAGACAACAGGCCCTCCGATTTGACACATTGAACTCTATCTGAGAAGTAGTTGGTGAACCAGGCGAGGCAGTCATTTGAGAAACCAAGGCTATTTAGTCTGCCAATAAGAATGCGGTGGTTGACAGAGTCGAAAGCCTTGGCCAGGTCGATGAAGACGGCTGCACAGTACTGTCTATTATCGATCGCGGTTATAATATCGTTTAGGACCTTGAGCGTGGCTGAAGTGCACCCATGACCAGCTCAGAAACCGGATTGCAATACGGAGAAGGTACGGTGGGATTCGAAATGGTCGGTGATCTGTTTGTTAACTTGGCTTTCAAAAACGTTCGAAAGGCAGGGCAGGATGGGTATAGGTCTGTAACAGTTTGGATCTAGAGTGTCACCCCCTTTGAAGAGGGGGATGACCGCGGCAGCTTTCCAATCTCTGGGGATCTCAGACGTTACGAAAGAGAGGTTGAACAGGCTAGTAATAGGGGTTGCGACAACTTCCCACTGTATCAATCATTACCTGAAAGTGTGATACCACTGAAAAAGCTCATAGCTACCCGAAAAAGCTGTTTCTCTGACAAACACTTTAGAATGACAGTTTTAATTAGTCTCTTCCTCAGATTTAGACTTGAGTGTCACGATCGTTAGAGTGAGTGGACCAAGGCGCAGCGTTGAAGGCAAACATATTTATTTAAAGAGAGTAAACACTCGAACAAAACAACAAACGATACATGCAGTCCTACGGTACAAACCAAAAGGAACAAGATCCCACAACTATTGTGGGAAATCAGCCTCTATAAATATGGCTCCCAATCAGAGACAACCAGCAACAGCTGACACTCGTTGCCTCTGATTGGGAACCACTCTGGCCAACACAGAAATACAATACATAGAATATACACACCCTGGCTCAACATATAGAGTCCCCAGAGCCAGGGTGTGACAGTACCCCCCCCTAAAGGCACGGACTGCGACCGCGCCTAAACATAAACAAACCAGGGGAGGGCTGGGTGGGCATTCCTCCTCGGAGGCGGTTCCGGCTCCGGGCTTGACCACCACCCTTCAACCATCCCCCCGTGGCGCCCCTGGTCCGGTCTGGCCCCGCTGGCTGGAGCTGGACTGGACATCGTAGAAGCGGATTGCTTAGGCTCCGGTGTGGAGCAGCTGACCGGTACCTGACCAGGCACCGGTGACCCAGGCACGGGTTGTGCCGGACTGACGACGCGCACCCCTGGCTTGGTGCGTGGAGCAGGAACGGGCCGGACCGGGCTGACGATGCGCACCCCTGGCTTAGTGCGTGGAGCAGCAACGGGCCGGACCGGGCTGACGATGCGCACCCCTGGCTTGGTGCGTGGAGCAGGAACGGGCCGGACCGGGCTGACGATGCGCACCCCTGGCTTGGTGCGTGGAGCAGGAACGGGCCGGACCGGGCTGACGATGCGCACCCTGGCTTGGTGCGTGGAGCAGCAATGGGCCGGACCGGGCTGACGATGCGCACCCCTGGCTTGGTGCGTGGAGCAGCAACGGGCCGGACCGGTGCGGCGATCGCACCCCTGGCTTGGTGCGTGGAGCAGGAACGGGTCGGACCGGGCTGACGATGCGCACCCCTGGCAGGGTGCGTGGAGCCGGAACGGGCCGTACCGGGCTGACGACACGCACCGTAGGCTTGGTGCGAGGGGCAGGAACAGGCCGGGCCGGGCTGGCGACGCGCACCGTAGGCTTGGTGCGAGTGGCAGGAACAGGCCGGGCCGGGCTGGCGACGCGCACCGTAGACTTGGTGCGAGTGGCAGGAACAGGCCGGGCCGGGCTGGCGACGCGCACCGTAGGCTTGGTGCGAGTGGCAGGAACAGGCCGTGCCGGGCTGGCGACGCACACCGTAGGCTTGGTTCGATCGGCAGGAACAGGCCGGGCTGGGCTGGCGATGCGCACCGGAGGCTTGGTGCGAGGGGCAGGAACAGGCCGGGCCGGGCTGGCAACGCGCACCGTAGGCTTTGTGCGAGTGGCAGGAACAGGCCGGGCCGGGCTGGCGATGCGCACCGGAGGCTTGGTGCGAGGAGCAGGAACAGGCCGGGCCGGGCTGTGGAGACGGATAGGAGGCCTGGAGTGAAGAGCTGCCACAACCCGTCCTGGCTGAATGCCTACCTTCACACACTCTGTGTGAGGCATCAGCACAGGACGTACAGGGCTGTGTACCCGTACTGGCATAACAGCACGTGACACTGGCGCAGGATATCCGGGACCGAGGAGAGGCACTGGAGGCCACGAGCGCTGAGCCGGCACACTCCGTCCTGGCTGCATGCCCACCTTCGCATGACACGTGCGGGGTGCTCGCACAGGACGTACCGGACTATGCCGGACCACTCGTGGCACAGTACGCAGCTCCACATACCCCGGAACCTGCCCAGTCTCATGCTGCCATGCCTGAGCACGGGGAGTTGGCTCCGCTCTCCATCCAGGCTCCGCCAACCTGCCTTCTGGCCCCCAAACCCGGTGGCCTCCTAATCTCCCAATACAACCTGTGGCAGCCTCCTGCTGCCCCGTCGCCCATGCCGTGTGCCCCCCCCTAAAAAATTATTGGGGGTGCCTCTCGCCTGTCCGACCACAGCCCGGTTGACGCCGCTTCTCCTCTCCTGCCTGGGTCTCCCCCTTCATAGCCTTCCGGTACCGGACGGCCGCCTCCTTCGTAATCTGCCCCCAACCGAGGAGGACATCCACCAGAGTTACCTCCTGCGTGTGTTCCTGGACACGCTGCTTTGTCCTGGTATGGTGGGATCTTCTGTCACGATCGTTAGAGTGAGTGGACCAAGGCGCAGCGTTGAAGGCAAACATATTTATTTAAAGAGAGTAAACACTCGAACAAAACAACAAACGATACGTGCAGTCCTACGGTACAAACCAAAAGGAACAAGATCCCACAACTATTGTGGGAAATCAGCCTCTATAAATATGGCTCCCAATCAGAGACAACCAGCAACAGCTGACACTCGTTGCCTCTGATTGGGAACCACTCTGGCCAACACAGAAATACAATACATAGAATATACACACCCTGGCTCAACATATAGAGTCCCCAGAGCCAGGGTGTGACATTGAGAGAGAGGGTTTCATAATATTAGATGGGGCAATTAGCATGTCCGTGCTTAATCATCTCCCATTTCTGTTTATTATTCAGCTAATTCCCATCAACCCCTGTCGTATGTAATTCAATTCTATTATCAACCCACTCCGCACTGTTACAGAGACAAAGAGTGACCTTAATATAAATCTCACTCTGGCACAATGACTGGCCCGCCTTGTATGATTTTATGAGCTTTTGTGTCACCATGGCTTCCGTCTTCCAATCATGTCCTAGTAAACGTCCAAAATGGCACCCTATTTCCTTTAGAATGTACTACTTTTGACCAGAAGAGAATAGAGTGTCACTTGTGACACACAGTTATTATTCTGTGGTGATAAGGCATACACACAGTTATTATTCTGTGGTGATAAGGCATACACACAGTTATTATCCTGTGGTGATAAGGCATACACACAGTTATTATTCTGTGGTGATAAGGCATACACACAGTGTGTAGGAATGTTAAAGTAGAGGAATAGGCCACGTGATCAGTGCATACAGTATGCAAATGTATGCACTCACTAACTGTATGTCGCTCTGGATAAGAGCGTCTGCTAAAATGACAAAAAATGTAAATGTAAAATGTGATCATGTCAGTCATAAAGGCGCGTTGTTGAATTGTGTTGTTGAATTGGATGACGCTTTCCTTGATGGATCATTATCAGCTAATAAGTGCTTTAGTGTCCACTGTTTTGAGATCTTTGCGAAACTTGTCACACTTTATTTCACACTTTTTCACAGATAAATATAGACATAGATTGAAATACTGTACATACACTCCCCTCTATATGTATTTGTGAAGCTATTTTTATTTTATTTGGCTCTATACTCCAGCATTTTAGGTTTAAGAATATAATGTCACCTTTAATTGTTTTGTGTATTTTCATAAATATCATTACCGTTTTTTAAATTAAAGCACTTTATGTATCTAGTCCCCCCCATTTGAAGAAGTCATAAGTACTCTGACATTTTCACTAGGCCTACTTTAGTATATTAAAGTAGTCAAAAGTTTAGTAATTGGTCCCATATTCCTTGCATGCAATGACTACATAAAGCTTGTGACTCTGCAAACTTGTTGGATGCATTTGCGCTTTGTTTTGGTTGTGTTTTGGATTATGTTTAGCCTGCTTTCGCAAAGCGTCTCAGAGTAGGAGTGTTGTTCTAGGATCAGGTCTCCCGTGTCCATATAATCATATTTACTATGATCTAAAAGGCTAAACTGATTCTACATCAGCACTTCAGACTTCAGTCACCTGGAATTCTAATCCTGACCCTGTTTGGTCACTCCCCCCTGTAGAGCTTTCTATTCATGGCTTTCACAGTCTGTCACTCCATTTCTATGCCTGTTATGATAACCGACTGATGCCAGAACGTGGCTTGGAACTTCAATCAGCGTTTTCTAAAGTAAATCGTCCATTTGTCGCTATTATGACATCATCGTCAGATTTACTTTAGATGGCTATGTTACCATTATCTATCACCTATTATCATCAAAAGCCTAAACTCTGCTGATCTTCACGCAATCTGAGGTAGCTAGCTAACGCTACACTAAAGAAAGACGAAAAACATCCAACTGCCTATACGAAGTTAGAGGTGTGGCTGTAGTCTGCAGTGCTGTCACTATAACGGCAGTAGTTATATGAGTGGGTCAAACAAGATCCCAGTTGTTTGAGTCCCTCTCGACAACAACAATCTGGCCCTTTAAGTTTTTTTTGTGACGCTCAGCACAATGAGGAATTTAGCACTTGGACCAGGGCCCACAGCCACAAAGATTCTCAGAGCAGGATTGCTGATTTAGGATCAGTTTTGCCTTTTAGATCATAATAAATAAGATTTTATGGACAGGTCCTAGATCAGCACTCCTACTCTGAGATACATTGTGGATACGGGACCAGGTCTTCCTTTGCTCCTTGCACAAGACGTTTTATCTCAATGATACTAACCTGGATGAATAAATGCTCAATAATTAATGGACTGATTATCTCAATGATACTAACCTGGATGAATAAATGCTCAATAATTAATGGACTGATTATCTCAATGATACTAACCTGGATGAATAAATGCTCAATAATTAATGGACTGATTATCTCAATGATACTAACTTGGATGAATAAATGCTCAATAATTAATGGACTGATTATCTCAATGATACTAACCTGGATGAATAAAGGCGAAATAATTAAATGACTGATAACAAAACCAGAAGAAATAGAGGCATGTGAAGTCCTATGTGCTTTTGTCTGTCCGTCTGTCTGTCTGTCTGTCTGTCTGTCTGTCTGTTTGTATAGGATACTTCCCATTGCATAAAACAAAAAAAAGTGGGGAGAACAAGTATTTGATACACTGCCCGATTTTGCAGGTTTTCCTACTTACAAAGCATGTAGAGGTCTGTCATTTTTATCAAAGGTACACTAAATCTAAAACAAAAATCCAGAAAATCACATTGTATGATTTTTAAGTAATTAACTTGCATTTTATTGCATGACATAAGTATTTGATACATCAGAAAAGCAGAACTTAATATTTGGTACAGAAACCTCTGTTTGCAATTACAGAGATCATACGTTTCCTGTAGGTCTTGACCAGGTTTGCACACACTGCAGCAGGGATTTTGGCCCACTCCTCCATACAGACCTTCTCCAGATCCTTCAGGTTTCGGGGCTGTCGCTGGGCAATACGGACTTTCAGCTCCCTCCAAAGATTTTCTATTGGGTTCAGGTCTGGAGACTGGCTAAGCCACTCCAGGACCTTGAGATGCTTCTTACGGAGCCACTCCTTAGTTGCCCTGGCTGTGTGTTTCGGGTCGTTGTCATGCTGGAAGACCCAGCCACGACCCATCTTCAATGCTCTTACTGAGGGAAGGAGGTTGTTGGCCAAGATCTCGCGATACATGGCCCCATCCATCCTCCCCTCAATACGGTGCAGTCGTCCTGTCCCCTTTGCAGAAAAGCATCCCCAAAGAATTATGTTTCCACCTCCATGCTTCATGGTTGGGATGGTGTTCTTGGGGTTGTACTCATCCTTCTTCTTCCTCCAAACACGGCGAGTGGAGTTTAGACCAAAAAGCTAAATTTTTGTCTCATCAGACCACATGACCTTCTCCCATTCCTCCTCTGGATCATCCAGATGGTCATTGGCAAACTTCAGATGGGCCTGGACATGCGCTGGCTTGAGCAGGGGGACCTTGCGTGAGCTGCAGGATTTGAATCCATGACGGCGTAGTGTGTTACTAATGGTTTTCTTTGAGACTGTGGTCCCAGCTCTCTTCAGGTCATTGACCAGGTCCTGCCGTGTAGTTCTGGGCTGATCCCTCACCTTCCTCATGATCATTGATGCCCCACGAGGTGAGATCTTGCGTGGAGCCCCAGACCGAGGGTGATTGACCGTCATCTTGAACTTCTTCCATTTTCTAATAATTGCGCCAACAGTTGTTGCCTTCTCACCAAGCTGCTTGCCTATTGTCCTGTAGCCCATCCCAGCCTTGTGCAGGTCTACAAGTTTATCCCTGATGTCCTTACACAGCTCTCTGGTCTTGGCCATTGTGGAGAGGTTGGAGTCTATTTGATTGAGTGTGTGGACAGGTGTCTTTTATAAAGGTAACGAGTTCAAACAGGTGCAGTTAATACAGGTAATGAGTGGAGAACAGGAGGGCTTCTTAAAGAAAAACTAACAGGTTTGTGAGAGCCGGAATTCTTACTGGTTGGTAGGTGATCAAATACTTATGTCATGCAATAAAATGCAAATTAATTACTTAAAAATCATACAATGTGATTTTCTGGATTTTTGTTTTAGATTCCGTCTCTCACAGTTGAAGTGTACCTATGATAAAAATTACAGACCTCTACATGCTTTGTAAGTAGGAAAACTTGCAAAATCGGCAGTGTATCAAATACTTGTTCTCCCCACTGTATACATGAAAACCAGCCAAAATGAATTGATTGAAAGCAAGGATATTGGGCAACTAGGCTTATCTATTTTTAATTTTCTCATTATCATCCTCATTGGGGAGCCCTCATCTCCAGTACCAACCTAGGAAGTCATGAAAAGGGAGGTGGAGTGTAGGGGGAGAGGGAGCTAACATGTCCTCAACACTCCAGTGGTAATTGGCTCCAGGGTTCTGGAAGGTTTTCTATCAGGGCTGTTTATACATTTTTGTTCAGAGCCCAAGTCTGCAATGTTGCTTAACAAGAAGTCTGTATAGTTTATTGGGGGCTAGATTCTATCAGATCTACTAGGGGCTAGATTCTATCAGATCTACTGGGGGCTAGATTATATCATATTTACTGGGAGCTCGATTCTATCAGATCTACTGGGGGCTAGATTCTATCAGATCTACTGGGGGCTAGATTCTATCAGTTATAATGGGGGCTAGATTATACCAGATCTACTGGGGGCTAGATTATATCAGATCTACTAGGGGCTAGATTCTATCAGATCTACAGGGGGTTAGATTATATCATATTTACTGGGAGCTCGATTCTATCAGATCTACTGGGGGCTAGATTTGATCAGATCTACTGGGGGTTAGATTCTATCAGATCCACGCTAGCCGACACTCACATTGTCGGTGTTGGAGGTGGAACTGCGTTAAAGCTGTGAGATCCACCAGCAGCTCCTGGCATTATACATTTACAATTTAGTCATTTAGCAGACGCTCTTAAGAGGACATTGCTAAGAGGACGTAGCCATTGGCTGCATGGAGTCGCATTAGTAGGAATCCCACGCAGCCTTTTTCAACAAGTTTGAACACTGGAATGTGAGGTGTAATCTACACCTCGATTAGGCTGATAGAAATCTTGATTATTTTGTTTGTGTTCTGTTTGATTGTTTATTATTTCTAGATAGGCTACACTTTCTCCTTCTGAACTTCTAACGCGAGTGGGACGGGTGTGGCTTCGTGGCAATGACCACACGAGCATCCGCTCACCAATTTGACAGCTCTAACGCAAGTTACATCTCCGACACTGTCAAAAAAAATAGCCCTGCGGGTGTTTGCTATCGCGTGTTAAAGCTTGAATTGATTGAATTTAGGCCTGAGATAGTGTGTGAGGTTTCTAGATGGACGGACTGGGACCAGAAATCAGCCCTGGAAACACATTTCGTTTCTAGATGGACGGACTGGGACCAGAAATCAGCCCTGGAAACACATTTGGTTTCTAGTTGGACGGACTGGGACCAGAAATCAGCCCTGGAAACACATTTGGTTTCTAGATGGACGGACTGGGACCAG
The DNA here is from genome assembly GCF_020615455.1 of Coregonus clupeaformis. NCBI lineage: Eukaryota > Metazoa > Chordata > Actinopteri > Salmoniformes > Salmonidae > Coregonus > Coregonus clupeaformis. The sequence goes on along the minus strand of NC_059205.1, from coordinate 4,295,752 downwards.
AAATCAGCCCTGGAAACACATTTGGTTTCTAGATGGACGGACTGGGACCAGAAATCAGCCCTGGAAACACGTTTGGTTTCTAGATGGACGGACTGGGACCAGAAATCAGCCCTGGAAACACATTTGGTTTCTAGATGGACGGACTGGGACCAGAAATCAGCCCTGGAAACACATTTGGTTTCTAGATGGACGGACTGGGACCAGAAATCAGCCCTGGAAACACATTTGGTTTCTAGATGGACGGACTGGGACCAGAAATCAGCCCTGGAAACACATTTGGTTTCTAGATGGACGGACTGGGACCAGAAATCAGCCCTGGAAACACATTTGGTTTCTAGATGGACGGACTGGGACCAGAAATCAGCCCTGGAAACACATTTGGTTTCTAGATGGACGGACTGGGACCAGAAATCAGCCCTGGAAACACATTTGGTTTCTAGATGGACGGACTGGGACCAGAAATCAGCCCTGGAAACACATTTGGTTTCTAGATGGACGGACTGGGACCAGAAATCAGCCCTGGAAACACATTTGGTTTCTAGATGGACGGACTGGGACCAGAAATCAGCCCTGGAAACACATTTGGTTTCTAGATGGACGGACTGGGACCAGAAATCAGCCCTGGAAACACATTTGGTTTCTAGATGGACGGACTGGGACCAGAAATCAGCCCTGGAAACACATTTGGTTTCTAGATGGACGGACTGGGACCAGAAATCAGCCCTGGAAACACATTTGGCCATTTCTTTGTGACATTTAGCTTCCATCTCTTGTTGCTCACTACACACTCTTCATTATAAACATAATACAATTTCACAAATACAATAGTTTTTAAAACTCAATTAGTCAATAAATAATCACATATATTCCTTGTAATACACAATTGTATTTTTTACAATGAGCTTATTAATTAAATAACCACAACAATGATACCAGATACCAATAACCGTGGTTATTTGCTTGTGTTCAGACCACCCCTTAGAGGTGAACTTGGATTTGTGCACCCATCCTGTCATCATATGTATTCTGTATCGCTACAGTACCGATAAGAGAAAGGTGAAGTAAGCCGTACATTAATTTACCCCGTTTGACAAACCCTTACCCACATTCTTTCTGCAATGCAATAATGATTACCACATGGGTGGACTCCTTCCGATTACCAAAGAGCATTTACCAACAAATAAGGTGTTCTGGAACTGATTTGAAGAGTCATCTAAGGGGGAACATGAGAGCTGCTGCACCCACATCCTGAGCGGTCAGATGGAATAATCGTCTTTTTTTTAAAATCCATACGAGGCAACTTCTTGTAGTAATACACACAATTAATCAATCAGCTATTGAACTTCCTGCCCCCATCTCTCGGTCTATTTACTCAGTGGCTCTTCATTTTGCAGCTGGCCGTCCACTGATAGCTGGGCACACAGCCAAGCGCCATGGCACTAAGTGTGAGAGAGCCGAAGACAATTTCCCACCTGTTGGTGTCACGATCGTCGTTACAGGAAGCGGACCAAGGCGCAGCGTGTGATACAAACATGACTTTATTTTAATTAAAGTAACGAACAAAACAAAACACGACTCGTGAAGTCCAACGGTTAAACATACCGAAACGGAACAAAAACCCACAACACCCAAAGGAAAACATACAGATTAAATATGGCTCCCAATCAGAGACAACCAGCCGACAGCTGACACTCGTTGCCTCTGATTGGGAGTCATACAGGCAAACATAGAAACAGAACAACTTAGAATACCCAACATAGAAAACGAACACATAGAATGCACACACCCTGGCTCAACATATAGAGTCCCCGAGCCAGGGTGTGACAGTACCCCCTAAAGGCGCGGACTGCGACCGCGTCTAAACAACACCCCAAACAGGGGAGGGCTGGGTGGGCATTCCTCCTCGGAGGCGGCTCCGGCTCCGGCCTTGACCACCACCCCTCCATAATACCCCCGTAGCGCCCCTGGTCCGGTCTGACCCCGCTGGCTGGATCTGGACTGGACATTGACGGAGCGGATTGCTTACGCTCCGTTGTGGAGCAGCTGACCGGTCTTACCAGGCTGACGACTCGCACCCCGGGCTTGGTGCGAGTAGCAGGAACGGGCTGAACCAGGCTGACGACTCGCACCCCTGGCTTGGTGCGAGTAGCAGGAACGGGCTGAACCAGGCTGACGACTCGTACCCCTGGCTTGGTGCGAGTAGCAGGAACGGGCTGGACCAGGCTGACGACTCGCACCCCGGACTTGGTGCGAGTAGCAGGAACGGGCTGAACCAGGCTGACGACTCGCACCCCTGGCTTGGTGCGAGTAGCAGGAACGGGCTGGACCAGGCTGACGACTCGCACCCCGGGCTTGGTGCGAGTAGCAGGAACGGGCTGAACCAGGCTGACGACTCGCACCCCTGGCTTGGTGCGAGTGGCAGGAACAGGCTGGACCAGGCTGGTGACTCGCACCCCTGGCTTGGTGCGAGTGGCAGGAACAGACCGGGCCGGGCTGGTGACGCACACCGTAGGTTTGGTGCGTGGAGCAGGAACAGGCCGGGCTGGGCTGACGACGCACCCCGTAGGCTTGGTGCGTGGAGCAGGAACAGGCCGGGCTGGGCTGGCGACGCACCCCGTAGGCTTGGTGCGTGGAGCAGGAACAGGCCGAGCTGGGCTGGCGACGCACACCGTAGGCTTAGTGCGAGGAGCAGGAACAGGCCGGGCAGGGCTGGCGACGCACCCCGTAGGCTTGGTGCGTGGAGCAGGAACAGGCCGGGCTGGGCTGGTGACGCACACCGTAGGCTTAGTGCGAGGAGCAGGAACAGGCCGGGCAGGGCTGGCGACGCACACCGTAGGTTTGGTGCGTGGAGCAGGGACAGGCCGGGCTGGGCTGTGGAGACGGATAGGAGACCTGGAGTGAAGAGCGGCCACCACCCGTCCTGGCTGAATGCCTACCCTCACACGCACTGTGTGTGGCATCCGCACAGGACGTACAGGGCTGTGTACCCGTACTGGCATAACAGCACGTGACACTGGAGCAGGAAATCCGGGACCGCGGAGAGGCATTGGAGACCACGAGCGTTGAGCCCGGCACACTCCGTCCTGGCTGCATACCCACCTTCGCTCGACACGTGCGGGGTGCTCGCACAGAACGTACAGGACTATGCCGGACCACTCGTGGCACAGTACGCCGCTCCGCATACCGCGGAACCTGCCCCGTCCCATGCTGCCATGCCTGAGCACGGGAAGTTGGTTCCGCTCTCCATCCAGGCTCCGCGAACCTGCCTTCTGGCCCCCCAAACCCGGTGGCCTCCTCTCCAAATCGCCCAATACGCCCTGTGGCAGCCTCCTGCTGCCCAGTCGCCCATGCCGTGTGCCCCCCCCTAAAAAATTCTTGGGGGTGCCTCTCGTCCGTCCGACGATGGCACTGCTGACGCCGCTGCTCCTCTCTCGCCAGGGCCTTGATCCTACCCCAAGGTCCCTTGCCCCCGAGCATGTCCTCCCAGGACCACACTTTGCCCACCTGGGCCATCGCCAGCCTCTCTATCTCCTTTCCTGGCGCTTCCTCCCATGTCCAGTCTGCCTGCTCCTGGACACGCTGCTTGGTCCTTTTACGGTGGGTTTTTCTGTCACGATCGTCGTTACAGGAAGCGGACCAAGGCGCAGCGTGTGATACAAACATGACTTTATTTTAATTAAAGTAACGAACAAAACAAAACACGACTCGTGAAGTCCAACGGTTAAACATACCGAAACGGAACAAAAACCCACAACACCCAAAGGAAAACATACAGATTAAATATGGCTCCCAATCAGAGACAACCAGCCGACAGCTGACACTCGTTGCCTCTGATTGGGAGTCATACAGGCAAACATAGAAACAGAACAACTTAGAATACCCAACATAGAAAACGAACACATAGAATGCACACACCCTGGCTCAACATATAGAGTCCCCGAGCCAGGGTGTGACAGTTGGGGTGCGTCAATACAATATAGGACAGATTTGGAGCACGACCGGTGTCACAGACGCCATTCATTTACAGGAGCAGAGTACAGAAAACATCAACAGCATACGGCTGTGATTTAAATGCAATTTCAAATCTCACAGAATATTTATCAGTGGTCTAACCTGTGGTTAAGGATGAGAAAAACATACATTTTGGACAGATAATTGCCCAAAAATGAAAAAGGAAATCATGAAAACAATTATGAATGATTATAAAAATCAGTTACCAATTATTTTTCCTAACACTGGTGTAATCCAAAAAATTATTAATGTAAAACAAGGCTAATTATTCGTAGCGCCACCTTGTGTGAACTGTGAAATGAAAAGGACTGGCAACATGATGAAATGGAGGTGAGGAAATCATCCTCATTACTCAGAAGAGGTCAACTTTCTGTCAGGTCAAAGAGCTCAAGAGCAGCATTTCATTTCCTCCTTCTGTTTGTTTTCCTCACCTTTAACCACATCGAGGAGTCCTTGACGTTTTACTGCGGCGGGAAGAGAAAGATACGACGCAGGGCCTGTGTCATTACAGGGCGGTCATTTATCAAAACAACTGACTCGCATTATTACAAGGTTAATCAGCCAGTACCTGCAAATGCAAAATGCAAGCAGAAAGAAAACACAGACATACCAATAAATACACAGACATTCTGAGTGATCGCCTTCAACCTATGGGGAATCATTTCTATCCTGATGGGAGTGGCCTCTTCCAGGATGACAACGCCCCCCATCCACAGGGCACCAGTGGTCACTGAATGTTTGATGAGCATGAAAAAGATGTAAACCACGATGTAAACCATATGCAGTCTCAGTCACCAGATCTCAACCCAATTTAACACTTATAGGAGATTCTGGAGCTGCACCTGAGACAGCGTTTTCCACGACCATCAACAAAACACCAAACAGTTGTAGAATCTATGCCAAGGCACATTGAAAGCTGTTCTGGAGGCTCGTGGTGGCCCACTGCCATATTAAGACACTTTATGTTGGTGTTTCCTGAGAGTCTAGGGGGTACCATAAACCTGCCTCTCAAACTCTCTCCGACCTGTGTGACCTGTGCCCTGATAGGTTGCTGCGGTGGTTACTAGGGGGCCGGAACATCTGCCCTTCCTCTTGACTCTACAGCTCAGGGTTGTGAGGCGTTGATGTCTCCCTCGGCAACATCTCTGTCTCTGCCCATCAACAACTGAACTAATTTACACTAAGTGTACAAAACATTAGGAACACCTGCTCTTTCCATGACATGGACTAACCAGGTGAATCCAGGTGAAAGCTATGATCCCTTATTGATGCCACTTGTTAAATCCACTTCAATCATGGTAGATTAAGGGGAGGAGACAGGTTAAAGAAGGATTTTTAAGCCTTGAGACAATTGAGATTATGGATTGTGTGTGTGTGCCATTCAGAGGGTGAATGGGCAAGACAAAATATTTAAGTGCCTTTGAACGGGGTATGGTAGTAGGTGCCAGGCGCACTGGTTTGAGTGTGTCAAGAACTGCAATGCTGCTGTTTTTTTCATGCTCAACAGTTTCCTGTGTGTATCCACCACCCAAAGGACATCCAGCCAACTTGACACAAGTGTGGGAAACATTGACGTCAACATGGGCCAGCATCCCTGTGGAACGCTTTCGACACCTTGTAGAGTCCATGCCCCGACGAATTGAGGCTGGTCTGAGGGCAAAAGGGGGTGCAACTCAATATTAGGAAGGTGTTCCTAATATTTTGTACACTCAGTGCATATCTCTGGACTGGTGGGATGGTGTGCGGGCCCAAAGGGAGTTGTGTGAGATTAGCATATTGTTCTTCGTAGTTAGTTACTACTGTTGCCCATCTGAGTTTACTGTGGGGTGTAATACTCTGCAAGCGGCATATGCAATCTATACAGTCCCCTGCCATTTATTCTGTAAGATTCTGTATTCTGATTCCAAAAGGCACCTAAAGACTCTCAGACCATGAGAAACAAGATTCTCTGGTCTGATGAAACCAAGATTGAACTCTTTGGCCTGAATGTCCAGCGTCACGTCTGGAGGAAACCTGGCACCATCCCTACGGTGAAGCATGGTGGTGGCAGCATCATGCTGTGGGGATGTTCTTCAGCAGCAGGGACTGGGAGACTAGTCAGGATCGAGGCAAAGATGAACGGAGAAAAGTACAGAGAGATCCTTGATGAAAACCTGCTTCAGAGCGCTCAGGACCTCAGACTGGGGCAAAGGTTCACCTTCCAACAGGACAACGACCCTAAGCACACAGTCAAGACAACGCAGGAGTGGCTTTGGGACAAGTCTCTGAATGTCCTTGGCCCAGCCAGAGCCCGGACTTGAAGCCGATCTAACATCTCTGGAGAGACCTGAAAATAGCTGTGCAGCGACGCTCCCCATCCAACCTGACAGAGCTTGAGAGGATCTGCAGAGAAGAATGGGAGAAACTCCCCAAATACAGGTGTGCCGAGCTTGTAGTGTCATACCCAAGAAGACACAAGGCTGTAATCGCTGCCAAAGGTGCTTCAACAAAGTGCTGAGTAAAGGGTCTGAATACTTATGTAAATGTAATATTTCCATTAATTTTTTATTTTTTTTGGCAAAAATTTATAGAAACCTGTTTTTGCTTTGTCATTATGGGGTACTGTGTGTTAAAATTTTATCAATTTTAGAATAAGGCTGTAACGTAACAAAATGTGGAGATAGTCAAGGGGTCTGAATATTTTCTGAAGGCACTGTAGATTGGGGGTAAGGCCTTGCAAAAGACTAGATCTGTCCAGGGGGGTATACTTTCCATCAAGATACCTCACACTACAGAGATAGGCTCCTGCCCTATGGGTCGTTATCATAGATCTGCACATTGTGTAACACTTCTATATCATTTTACTTTACAGTTAACAGATACTTGTTTGTACTTTCAATGTGTACAGCAGCTCTCTACAGAATACTTCAACAACAGAAGACATTGTTTTCAAAAAAGTATTTATTAAACCGCAACCCTCAAAACAGTATAAAATTCCTCTTGATTTGGTATAACCTTATTTACGTACTGTAACTGGTCTGTCCATAGTTAACCGTTGCTATTTGTCAGTTAGTTAAAGACACATCTATGTACACTCTTGAAAATACATTTTCCCAGCGAGATAACATTACACCACCAATGGTTACACTTATTCAGCGTGGTCAATTCAAGCCATTTATAACTCCTACATAACCAACAAAAATCATGTAACATCAACTTATTCTGATTTAATATAAAAACTCAACACAATGCAAACAAGCACATTTCAAACAATATGCAGACGTACGACTCCTGTCAGCTCATAGTTACCGGGTGATTTTTCAGATTTGAATTTGTGTACTCCTGAGTGGCGCAGTGGTCTAAGGCACTGCATCGCAGTGCTAACTGTGCCACTAGAGATCCTGGTTTGAATCCAGGCTCTGTCGCAGCTGGCCGCGACCGGGAGACTCATGGGCGGCGCACAATTGGCCCAGGGTAGGGGAGGGAATGGCCGGCAGGGATGTAGCTCAGTTGATAGAGCATGGTGTTTGCAATGCCAGGGTTGTGGGTTCGATTCCCACGGGGGGCCAGTATAAAAAAATACACAAAAAAAAAATTATTCACTGACTGTAAGTCGCTCTGGGTAAGAGCATCTGCTAAATGACTAAAATGTAAATGAACAAGAAGTTAAAATGAAACTAATTCAGAACGTGTGCTTTGTTCATACAGCTATATACATGAAGTGGGCCAGTAGATTTACTTACTGCTGCGCCAATACACATTTTTATTTCCACCAGAAGCACTGGGTATAACCTCATAAGTTGGGGTCCAACAGCTACAGTAAATTATGTCAGGTCACATGCACTTACGACTCCTCTACTTTCACTTTATACCGTCATGTCATAACAATCCATGCACTTTGACATTCTTCAGACCCAATTGGGTATGATTTAACTGTGATTATTTTCATAGTTTGATGTCCCAGAGTACTAACTGATATAGAAATTAGACCAATTAGTCAAAGTAAACAAACTAGCTAGCAGTAGAAGTAGCTAGCTAGCAGTAGAAGTAGCAAGCTAGCAGTAATGAATAGATTATTACTATATAATTTCCAGGTAATTACTGTCAGACCTTTTTATTGATACCTTCAAAGCCATTTTTTATATAGATGAGGCCTGCGCTGTTTGAATCATTTAAAAAAACGGACAGAAGTGTACTACAATCATTTCACGTCATTGTGGTCCTCTGTAGCTCAGCTGGTAGAGCACGGCGCTTGTAACGCCAAGGTAGTGGGTTCGATCCCCGGGACCACCCATACACAAAAATGTATGCATGCATGACTGTAAGTTGCTTTGGATAAAAGTGTCTGCTAAATGGCATATTATATTATTGTAGGCTTAACTGGGAAGTCCCTTGTTTTGACCAAATGTGGGTATCACAAACTGGCTAGACATAAAACCAGGGATGTAGTGGTAGTAATAAAAAGGGTAAACGCTGATTACCAATCAAGATGATGGGTGGCGAGTAACGCACATGCTAACGTTAGCAATTCTAATTTAGTGGGTTGATATCTAAACATGTCTACAGTAAGACACATTCTGGCTCGACACCTAGCTAAATCATGAAACCCGCAATCATAATTCACATGAAAAGGAACAAACTATTGTATCATAATGCTGTAAAGTTGTTTAAAGGCCCAGTGCAGTCAAAACATTTATTTTCACACTATGAGGTTGGAATAATACTGTGAAATTGTGAAAATGATGATAATGCCCTTTTAGTGTAAGAGCTGTTTGAAAAGACCACCTGAAATTTCAGCCTGTTTTGGTGGGATGGAGTTTTGGCCTTCCATAGTGACATCACCAGGTGGTAAATTATATAGTTAATAGCCCAATAAGAAAGAGAGTTCTAAACCTCTCTGCCAATAAAATATATTTTAAGTTTTCCCCTCCCCACTCAGACCACTTCCAGACAGTCCTAGCAAAATTCTTGTTTGAGAAATTGCTATTTTTCTAAGAAGCTATTTTGGTTTCCTTTGACCATTTTAATTGAAAACAATCACAGTAAGGTATTTAAATGTTACCCAGAAATTATTTGATATTGAGAAAAAAACCCGGCTGCAATGGACCATTAAATTACATAGCAGGGCTCTACTCAAGTCACTTGAGGATTGCAGTGCTTACAGACCCAACATAACACAAAATGACAACATTTCTGTCTAAACATTTTGGATCTGGACCTCAAAGCCAGAAATAATCAGGGACTGATTGCGACCTAATACATCGAGTGGAATCTCCGGCCAACCAGTAACACGAATCGATCAATTAACCACCAGGGAGAAAACCAAACCAACAGTACACAAAAAGGTGCTATCTAGAACCTAACAGGGTTCTTCGGCTGTCCCCATAGGAGAACCCTTTGAAGAACCATTTTTGGTTCCAGGTAGAACCCTTTTGGTTCCAGGTAAAACCTTTTGTGGTTCCATGTAGAACCTTTTCCACAGAGGGTTCTACATAGAACCCGAAAGGGTTCTACCTGGAACCAAAAAGGGTTCTGCTATGGGGACAGCTGAAGAACCCTTTTGGAACCCTTTTTTCTAAAAGTGTTCCCTGGACCTCGAGACTCCACATTTTATCAACTGGTGATAAGTTTTAAGCAGTTTCTTGTACTTTTTTTGTATATTTACATAAAATGAAGATATATACATGCCAGACATGCTACCTATGTTTATGACAAATGATATACAACAAGTAACGTGTGACTAGCTACAGTTGAATATGCTTTAAGTGTCGAGTGATGAAACCAATGAAAAGTATTTGATAGGAAATGGAATACAGCAACAGATCAATGCTCAAAATTCTGAGCGCTTTGTCATCTTCACACCTTTGAAAAGAGTCACCTGAAAATAATTGAAATACAATACTTGAGTTCCCTCAATCTGTGACTCCAATCTCCGCTCAATACAAAAATACACTCTTCATCTCTCTCTCTTTTTTGTACTATAAAGGTACACTGACAGAGGGGGAAATCACATCACAACATTTCATGGAACTAATATATTCTTCTAAACGTTAGAAATTGCACAAAATAACTTATTCGCACCCTTTTCTCCCCACTCTCGGTCCATACGCGTATTTGAGCTAGTAAACGGCGACAGAATGTATAAGCTTGTGCAGAGCCAGACAGGTTGATGTCCTTCCTCAAGACGCACTAGCAGCTCCTGCGGCTCCACTTCCAAAGACTCCGGAGGCGTTCAGATTTTCCTCTATGCCTGCTGTCCATCATACTGGCAAACGGCAAGCAACGTAACAGCACTTTAATGGCCCCTCTGGATCCCCCTCCCCTCCCTGTAATTGGTTCCTAGGGGTCGTAACCCCTGAAGGCCCCAGGCCTTCGGCGTTGTAGTGGGCCACTAGCGACACCATGTCAGAGTAAGCAGGGGTGGCTTAGTCCAGGGTTGCATTCCCAAGCTGGGGGACGACACTGGTGGGCTGCCCAAGGGAGGCAACCATGAAAGTTAAGTTGTGGTGGTTGGTTTTGCGGGCGCCGCCGCGGACGACTTTGGGCGGCGCCTTGGAAGAGTTCCTGAGGCTGGAACCCCTCTGTGGCTCTTGGCATCTCAGCAGCGCTCGGAAGCACCTGTGGAACTGGCATACCAGTGCGCACACACACACACACACACACACACACACACACACACACACACACACACACACACACACACACACACATGCCCATGTTACCTCGTCGGATGTGGCAGGGCTTGAAAACTATTACAGACTATAAAGGGAAGCACAGCCGCGAGCTGCCCAGTGACACAAGCCTACCAGACGAGCTAAACCACTTCTATGCTCGCGTCGAGGCAAGCAACACTGAAGCATGCATGAGAACACCAGCTGTTCCGGATGACTATGTGATCACGCTCTCCGTAGCCAATGTGAGTAAAACTTTTAAGCAGGTCAACATTTACAAGGCCGCAGGGCTAGACGGATTACCAGGACGTGTACGCCGAGCATGTGCTGACCAACTGGCAAGTGTCTTCACTGACATTTTCAACATGTCCCTGACTGAGTCTGTAATAACAACATGTTTCAAGCAGACCACCACAGTCCCTGTGCCCAAGGACACTAAGATAACCTGCCTAAATGTTTACAGACCCGTAGCACTGACGTCTGTAGCCATGAAGTGCTTTGAAAGGCTGGTCATGGCTCACATCAACACCATTATCCCAGAAACCCTAGACCCACTCCAATTTGCATACCGCCCCAACAGATCCACACTGCCCTTTCCCACCTGGACAAGAGGAACACCTATGTGAGAATGCTATTCATTGACTACAGCTCAGCGTTCAACACCATAGTGCCCTCAAAGCTCATCACTAAGCTAAGGATCCTGGGACTAAACACCTCCCTCTGCAACTGGATCCTGGACTTCCTGATGGGCCGCCCCCAGGTGGTAAGGGTAGGTGACAACACATTTGCCACGCTGATCCTCAACACGGGGGCCCCTCAGGGGTGCGTGCTCAGTTCCCTCCTGTACTCCCTGTTCACCCATGACTGTATGCCAGGCACGACTCCAACACCATCATTAAGTTTGCCGACGACACAACAGTGGTAGGCCTGATCACCGACAACGATGAGACAGCCTATAGGGAGGAGGTCAGAGACCTGGCCGTGTGGTGCCAGGATAACAACCTCTCCCTCAACGTGACCAAGACAAAGGAGATGATTGTGGACTACAGGAAAAAAAAGAGGACTGAGCACGACCCCATTTTCATCGACGGGGCTGTAGTGGAACAGGTTGAGAGCTTCAAGTGCCTTGGTGTCCACATCACCAACGAACTATCATTGTCCAAACACACCAAGACAATCGCGAAGAGGGCACGATAAAGCCTATTCCCCCTCAGGAGACTGAAAAGATTTGGCATGGGTCCTCAGATCCTCAAAACGTTCTACAGCTGCACCATCGAGAGCATCCTGACTGGCATCACCGCTTGGTATGGCAACTGCTCGGCCTCCGACCGCAAGGCACTACAGAGGGTAGTGCGTACGGCCCAGTACATCACTATACCAGGCGGTGTCAGAGGAAGGCCCTAAAAATGGTCAAAGACTCCAGCCACCCTAGTCATAGACTGTTCTCTCTGCTACCGCACGGCAAGCGGTACCGGAGCGCCAAGTCTAGTTCCAAAAGGCTTCTCAACAGCTTCTACCCCCAAGCCATTAGACTCCTGAACAGCTAATCATGGCTACCCGGACTACTTCCCACACCCACCCCATCTTTTTACGCTGCTGCTACTCTGTTAATTATTTATACATAGTCACTTTAACTCTACCCACATGTACATATTACCTCAACAACCTCAACTAGCCGGTGCCCCCGCACATTGACTCTGCACCGGTACCCCCCTATATATAGCCTCCCTACTGTTATTTTATTTGACTTCTGCTCTGTTTTTCTCAACACTTTTTTTTTGTTGTTGTTGTTTTATTTTACTTTTTGATTAAAAAATAAATGCATTGTTGGTTAAGGGCTGTAAGTAAGCATTTCACAGTAAGGTCTACACCTGTTGTATTCAGCGCATGTGACAAATAAAATGTGATTTGATTTGATTTGATTAAGGAATGGTCAGGCTAGAAAACTAACTAGTCATGGCTTTTCTTAAAATGGGAAAAACGAATAATGTGAGTATGTACTGTTGTTAGCCTTCATTCGTTACAAACAGCAGTGTTAAGGTTTAAGGACCATTATACTAATGCCCCTACTTCAAGTTGTTACCTACCCCAACTCCACAAAGACTACTTAAAATCAAATAAAATGTTATTTGTCACATACGCCGAATACAACAGGTGTAGACCTTACAGTGAAATGCTTATTTACAAGCCCTTAACCAACAATGCAGTTTTAAGAAAAATAAATGACAAAAAAATTATCATTAAAAACAATTAAAGAGCAGCAGTAAAATAACAGTAGTTTTATTTTTTTATTTTTTTTATTTCACCTTTATTTAACCAGGTAAGCCAGTTGAGAACAAGTTCTCATTTACAACTGCGACCTGGCCAAGATAAAGCAAATCAGTGCGGTAAAAACAACAACACAGAGTTACATATGGGGTAAAACAAAACATTAAGTAAAAAAAACAACAGAAAATATATATACAGTGTGTGCAAATGTAGCAAGTTATGGAGGTAAGGCAATAAATAGGCTATAGTGCAAAATAATTACAATTAGTATTAACACTGGAATAATAGATGTGCAAGAGATTATGTGCAAATAGAGATACTGGGGTGCAAAAGAGCAAAATAAATAACAATATAGGGATGAGGTAGTTGGGTGGGCTAATTTCAGATGGGCTGTGTACAGGTGCAGTGATCGGTAAGGTGCTCTGACAACTGATGCTTAAAGTTAGTGAGGGAGATAAGAGTCTCCAGCTTCAGAGATTTTTGCAATTCGTTCCAGTCATTGGCAGCAGAGAACTGGAAGGAATGGCGGCCAAAGGAGGTGTTGGCTTTGGGAATGACCAGTGAGATATACCTGCTGGAGCGCAGACTACGGGTGGGTGTTGCTATGGTGACCAATGAGCTAAGATAAGGCGGGGATTTGCCTAGCAGTGATTTATAGATGGCCTGGAGCCAGTGGGTTTGACGACGAACATGTAGTGAGGACCAGCCAACAAGAGCGTACAGGTCACAGTGGTGGGTAGTGTATGGGGCTTTGGAGACAAAACGGATGGCACTGTGATAGACTACATCCAATTTGCTGAGTAGAGTGTTGGAGGCTATTTTGTAAATGACATCGCTGAAGTCAAATATCGGTAGGATAGTCAGTTTTACGAGGGCATGTTTGGCAGCATGAGTGAAGGAGGCTTTGTTGTGAAATAGGAAGCCGATTCTAGATTTAACTTTGGATTGGAGATTCTTAATGTGAGTCTGGAATGAGAGTTTACAGTCTAACCAGACACCTAGGTATTTGTAGTTGTCCACATACTCTAGGTCAGACCCGTCGAGAGTGGTGATTCTAGTCGGGTGGGCGGGTGCCAGTGCTTCGATTGAAGAGCATGCATTTAGTTTTACTAGTGTTTAAGAGCAGTTGGAGGCTACTGAAGGAGTGTTGTATGGCATTGAAGCTCGTTTGGAGGTTTGTTAACACAGTGTCCAATGAAGGGCCAGATGTATACAAAATGGTGTCGTCTGCGTAGAGGTGGATCTGAGAGTCACCAGCAGCAAGAGCGACATCATTGATATACACGAAGAAAAGAGTCGGCCCAAGAATTGAACCCTGTGGCACCCCCATAGAGACTGCCATAGGTCCAGACAACAGGCCCTCCGATTTGACACACTGAACTCTATCTGAGAAGTAGTTGGTGAACCAGGCGAGGCAGTCATTTGAGAAACCAAGGCTATTTAGTCTGCCAATAAGAATGCGGTGGTTGACAGAGTCGAAAGCCTTGGCCAGGTCGATGAAGACGGCTGCACAGTACTGTCTATTATCGATTGCGGTTATAATATCGTTTAGGACCTTGAGCGTGGCTGAAGTGCACCCATGACCAGCTCGAAACCGGATTGCATAGCGGAGAAGGTACGGTGGGATTCGAAATGGTCGGGTGATCTGTTTGTTAACTTGGCTTTCAAATACTTTCAAAAGGCAGGGCAGGATGGATATAGGTCTGTAACAGTTTGGATCTAGAGTGTCACCCCCTTTGAAGAGGGGGATGACCGCGGAAGCTTTCCAATCTCTGGGGATCTCAGACGTTACGAAAGAGAGGTTGAACAGACTAGTAATAGGGGTTGCGACAATTTCGGCGGCTAGTTTTAGAAAGAAAGGGTCCAGATTGTCTAGCCCAGCTGATTTGTAGGGGTCCAGATTTTGCAGCTCTTTCAGAACATCAGCTGTCTGAATTTGTGTGAAGGAGAAGCGGGGGGGGGCATGGGCAAGTTGCAGCGGAGGGTGCAGAGTTGGTGGCCGGGGTAGTGGTAGCCAGGTGGAAAGCATGGCCAGCCGTAGCAAAATGCTTGTTGAAATTCTCGATTATTGTAGATTTATCGGTGGTGATAGTGTTTCCTAGCCTCAGTGCAGTGGGCAGCTGGGAGGAAGTGCTCTTATTCTCCATGGATTTTACAGTGTCCCAAAACTTTTTGGAGTTAGTGCTACAGGATGCAAATTTCTGTTTGAAAAAGTTAGCCTTTGCTTTCCTGACTGCTTGTCTATATTGGTTCCTAACTTCCCTGAAAAGTTGCATATCGTGGGGGCTATTTGATGCTAATGCAGTACGCCACAGGATGTTTTTGTGCTGGTCAAGGGCAGTCAAGTCTGAGGAGAACAAGGGGCTATATCTGTTCTTAGTTCTGTATTTTTTGAATGGGGCATGTTTATTTAAGATTGAGAGGAAATTACTTTTAAAGAACAACCAGGCATCCTCTACTGGCGGAATGAGATCTATATCCATCCAGGATACCTGGGCCAGGTCAATTAGGAAGGCCTGCTCGCTAAAGTGTTTTAGGGAGCGTTTGACAGTGATGAGGGGTGGTCGTTTGACCGCGGACCCGTTACGGACGCAGGCAATAAGGCAGTGATCGCTGAGATCCTGGTTGAAGACAGCGGAGGTGTATTTAGAGGGTAAGTTAGTCAGGATGATATCTATGAGGGTACCCATGGTTACAGATTTAGGGTTGTACCTGGTAGGTTCGTTGATAATTTGCGTGAGATTGAGGGCATCTAGTTTGGATTGTAGGATGGCCGGGGTATTAAGCATATCCCAATTTAGGTCACCAAGCAGTACGAACTCTGAGGATAAATGGGGGGCAATCAATTCACATATGGTGTCCAGGGCACAGCTGGGGGCTGAGGGGGGTCTGTAGCAAGCAGCAACAGTGAGAGACTTATTTCTGGAAAGGTGGATTTTTAGTGAGGCTGTATACAGGGGGTACCGGTTCAGAGTCAATGTGCGGGGGAACAGGTTAGTCGAGGTAATCAAGGTAATATGTACAGTGGGGAGAACAAGTATTTGATACACTGCAGATTTTGCAGGTTTTCCTACTTACAAAGCATGTAGAGGTCTGTACTTTTTATCATAGGTACACTTCAACTGTGAGAGACGGAATCTAAAAATCCAGAAAATCACATTGTATGATTTTTAAGTAATTCATTTTATTCAAATTAATTTGCATTTTATTGCATGACATAAATATTTGATCACCTACCAACCAGTAAGAATTTCGGTTCTCACAGACCTGTTAGTTTTTCTTTAAGAAGCCCTCCTGTTCTCCACTCATTACCTGTATTAACTGCACCTGTTTGAACTCGTTACCTGTATAAAAGACACCTGTACACACACTCAATCCAATAGACTCCAACCTCTCCACAATGACCAAGACCAGAGAGCTGTGTAAGGACATCAGGGATAAAATTGTAGACCTGCACAAGGCTGGGATGGGCTACAGGACAATAAGCAAGCAGCTTGGTGAGAAGGCAACAACTGTTGGCGCAATTATTAGAAAATGGAAGAAGTTCAAGATGACGGTCAATCACCCTCGGTCTGGGGCTCCATGCAAGATCTCACCTCGTGGGGCATCAATGATCATGAGGAAGGTGAGGGATCAGCCCAGAACTACACGGCAGGACCTGGTCAATGACCTGAAGAGAGCTGGGACCACAGTCTCAAAGAAAACCATTAGTAACACATTACGCCGTCATGGATTAAAATCCTGCAGCGCACGCAAGGTCCCCCCTGCTCAAGCCAGCGCATGTCCAGGCCCGTCTGAAGTTTGCCAATGACCATCTGGATGATCCAGAGGAGGAATGGGAGAAGGTTATGTGGTCTGATGAGACAAAAATAGAGCTTTTTGGTCTAAACTCCACTCGCCGTGTTTTGAGGAAGAAGAAGGATGAGTACAACCCCAAGAACACCATCCCAACCGTGAAGCATGGAGGTGGAAACATCATTCTTTGGGGATGCTTTTCTGCAAAGGGGACAGGATGACTGCACCGTATTGAGGGGAGGATGAATGGGGCCATGTATCGCGAGATCTTGGCCAACATCCTCCTTCCCTCAGTAAGAGCATTGAAGATGGGTCGTGGCTGGGTCTTCCAGCATGACAACGACCCTAAACACACAGCCAGGGCAACTAAGGAGTGGCTCCGTAAGAAGCATCTCAAGGTCCTGGAGTGGCCTAGCCAGTCTCTAGACCTGAACCCAATAGAAAATCTTTGGAGGGAGCTGAAAGTCCGTATTGCCCAGCGACAGCCCCGAAACCTGAAGGATCTGGAGAAGGTCTGTATGGAGGAGTGGGCCAAAATCCCTGCTGCAGTGTGTGCAAACCTGGTCAAGACCTACAGGAAACGTATGATCTCTGTAATTGCAAACAAAGGTTTCTGTACCAAATATTAAGTTCTGCTTTGCTGATGTGTCAAATTATGTCATGCAATAAAATGCAAATTAATTACTTACAAATCATACAATGTGATTTTCTAGATTTTTGTTTTAGATTCCGTCTCTCACAGTTGAAGTGTGCCTATGATAAAAATTACAGACCTCTACATGCTTTGTAAGTAGGAAAACCTGTAAAATCGGCAGTGTATCAAATACTTGTTCTCCCCACTGTACATGTAGGTAGAGTTAAAATGATGATAATGCCCTTTTAGTGTAAGAGCAGTTTGAAAAGACGGCCTGAAATTTCAGGCTGTTTTGGTGGGATGGAGTTTTGGCCTGCCTGGTGACATCACCATGTGGTAAATGATATAGTTAATAGCCCAATAAGAAAGAGAGTTCTAAACCTCTCTGCCAATAAAATATTGTTTTCAGTTTTCCCCTCCCCACTCAGACCACTTCCAGACAGTCCTAGCAAAATTATTGTTTGAGAAATTGCTGTTTTTCTAAAAAGCTATTTTGGTTTCTTTTGACCATTTTAATTGAAAATATTCACAGTAAGGTATTTAAATGTTACCCAGAAATTATTTGATATTGAGAAAAAAACCCGGCTGCAATGGACCTTTAAATGACATAGCAGGGCTCTACTCAAGTCACTTGAGGATTGCAGTGCTTACAGACCCAACATAACACAATAAAGAACTGACAACATTTCTGTCAGAGCATATTGGATCTGGACCTCAAAGCCAGAAATAATCAGGGACTGATTGCGACCTAATACATCGAGTGGAATCTCCGGCCAACCAGTAACACGAATCGATCAATTAACCACCAGGGAGAAAACCAAACCAACAGTACACAAAAAGGTGCTATCTAGAACCTAAAAGGGTTCTTCGGCTGTCCCCGTTCCCCAGAGGGTTCTACATAGAACCCCAAAGGGTTCTACCTGGAACTAAAAAGGGTTCTGCTATGGGGACAACCAAAACCCCTGAACCCTTTAAAAAAAATGTTTTACAAATAATGAAAGAGCAGCAGTAAAATAACAGTAATGAGGCTATATACAGGGGGTACCGGTACAGAGTCAATGTGTAGGGGCACAGGTTAGTCGAGGTAATCAAGGTAATATGTACAGTGGGGAAAAAATGTATTCAGTCAGCCACCAATTGTGCAAGTTCTCCCACTTAAAAAGATGAGAGAGGCCTGTAATTTTCATCATAGGTACACGTCAACTATGACAGACAAATTGAGAAAAATTGTCACATTGTAGGATTTTTAATGAATTTATTTGCAAATTATGGTGGAAAATAAGTATTTGGTCACCTACAAACAAGCAAGATTTCTGGCTCTAACAGACCTGTAACTTCTTCTTTAAGAGGCTCCTCTGTCCTCCACTCGTTACCTGTATTAATGGCACCTGTTTGAACTTGTTATCAGTATAAAAGACACCTGTCCACAACCTCAAACAGTCACACTCCAAACTCCACTATGGCCAAGACCAAAGAGCTGTCAAAGGACACCAGAAACAAAATTGTAGACCTGCACCAGGCTGGGAAGACTGAATCTGCAATAGGTAAGCAGCTTGGTTTGAAGAAATCAAATGTGGGAGCAATTATTAGGAAATGGAAGACATACAAGACCACTGATAATCTCCCTCGATCTGGGGCTCCACGCAAGATCTCACCCCGTGGGGTCAAAATGATCACAAGAACGGTGAGCAAAAATCCCAGTACCACACGGGGGGACCTAGTGAATGACCTGCAGAGAGCTGGGACCAAAGTAACAAAGCCTACCATCAGTAACACACTACGCCGCCAGGGACTCAAATCCTGCAGTGCGAGACGTGTCCCCCTGCTTAAGCCAGTACATGTCCAGGCCTGTCTGAAGTTTGCTAGAGTGCATTTGGATGATCCAGAAGAGGATTGGGATAATGTCATATGGTCAGATGAAACCAAAATAGAACTTTTTGGTAAAAACTCAACTCGTCGTGTTTGGAGGACAAAGAATGCTGAGTTCCATCCAAAGAACACCATACCTACTGTGAAGCATGGGGGTGGAAACATCATGCTTTGGGGCTGTTTTTCTGCAAAGGGACCAGGACGACTGATCCGTGTAAAGGAAAGAATGAATGGGGCCATGTATCGTGAGATTTTGAGTGAAAACCTCCTTCCATCAGCAAGGGCATTGAAGATGAAACGTGGCTGGGTCTTTCAGCATGACAATGATCCCAAACACACCGCCCGGGCAACGAAGGAGTGGCTTCGTAAGAAGCATTTCAAGGTCCTGGAGTGGCCTAGCCAGTCTCCAGATCTCAACCCCATAGAAAATATTTGGAGGGAGTTGAAAGTCCGTGTTGCCCAGCGACAGCCCCAAAACATCACTGCTCTAGAGGAGATCTGCATGGAGGAATGGGCCAAAATACCAGCAACAGTGTGTGAAAACCTTGTGAAGACTTACAGAAAACGCTTGACCTGTGTCATTGCCAACAAAGGGTATTTAACAAAGTATTGACAAACTTTTGTTATTGACCAAATACTTATTTTCCACCATAATTTGCAAATAAATTCATTAAAAATCCTACAATGTGATTTTCTGGATTTTTTTTCCTCATTTTGTCTGTCATAGTTGACGTGTACCTATGATGAAAATTACAGGCCTCTCTCATCTTCTTAAGTGGGAGAACTTGCACAATTGGTGGCTGACTAAATACTTTTTTCCCCCACTGTACACGTAGGTAGAGTTAAAGTGACTATGCATAGATAATAAACAGAGAGTAGCAGCAGCGTAAAAGAGGAGTGGGGGGTGGGGGGGACAATGCAAATAGTCCGGGTAGCCATTTGATTAGCTGTTCAGGAGTCTTATGGCTTAGGGGTAGAAGCTGTTAAGAAGCCTTTTGGACCTAGACTTGGTGCTCCGGTACCATTTGCCATGGGGTAGCAGAGAGAACAGTCTATGACTAGGGTGGCAGGAGTCCTTGACAACTTTTAGGGCCTTCCTCTGACACCGTCTGGTATAGAGGTCCTGGATGGCAGGAAGCTTGGCCCCAGTGATGTACTGGGCCATACGCACTACACTCTGTAGTGCCTTGCGGTCGGAGGCCGAGCAGTTGCCATACCAGGCAGTGATGCAATCAGTCAGGATGCTCTCGATGGTGCAGCTGTAGAACCTTTTGAGGATCTGAGGACCCATGCCAAATCTTTTCAGTCTCCTTAGGGGGAATAGGTTTTGTCGTGCCCTCTTCACGACTGTCTTGGTGTGTTTGGACCATGATAATTTGTTGGTGATGTGGACACAAAGGAACTTGAAGCTCTCAACCTGCTCCACTACAGCCCCGTCGATGAGAATGGGGGCGTGCTCGGTCCTCTTTTTCCTGTAGTCCACAATCATCTCCTTTGTCTTGATCACGTTGAGGGAGAGGTTGTTATCCTGGCACCATATGGCCAGGTCTCTGACCTCCTCCCTATAGGCTGTCTCATCGTTGTCGGTGATCAGGCCTACCACTGTTGTGATAGTGTTGGAGTCGTGCTTGGCCATGCAGTCATGGGTGAACAGTGAGTACAGGAGGGGACTGAGCACGCACCCCTGAGGGGCCCCAGTGTTGAGGATCAGCGTGGCAGATGTGTTGTTGCCTACCCTTACCACCTGGGGGCGGTCTGTCAGGAAGTCCAGGATCCAGTTGCAGAGGGAGGTGTTTAGTCCCAGGGTCCTTAGCTTAGTGATGAGCTTTGTGGGCACTATGGTGTTGAACGCTGAGCTGTAGTCAATGAATAGCATTCTCACATAGGTGTTCCTTTTGTCTAGGTGGGAAGGGGAAGCATGGAGTGCAATAGAGATTGCACAATCTGTGGATCTGTTGGGGCAGGTATGCAAATTGGAGTGGGTTTAATGTTTCTGGGATGATGGTGTTGATGTAAGTCTTGACCAGCCTTTCAAAGCACTTCATGGCTACAGACATGAGTGCTACGGGTCGGTAGTCATTTAGGCAGGTTACCTTAGTGTTCTTGGGCACAGGGACTATGGTGGTCTGCTTGAAATGTTGGTATTACAGACTCAGTCAGGGACAGGTTGAAAAAGTCAGTGAAGACATTTGCCAGTTGGTCAGCGCATGCTCGGAGTACATGTCCTGGTAATCCGTCCGGCCCTTCGGCCTTGTGAATGTTGACCTGTTTAAAGATCTTACTCACATCGGCTACAAACAGCGTGATCACACAGTCATCTGGAACAGCTGATGCTCTCATGCATGCTTCAGTGTTGCTTGCCTCGAAGCGAGCATATAAGTAATTTAGCTTGTCTGGTAGGCTCGTGTCACTGGGCAGCTCGCGGCTGTGCTTCCCTTTGTAGTCTGTAATAGTTTGCAAGCCCTGCAACATCCGACGAGCATCGGAGCCGGTGTAGTATGATTCCATCTTAGTCCTGTATTGACGCTTTGCCTGTTTGATGGTTTGTCGGAGGGCATAGCAGGATTTCTTATATACTTGTGTACCTGCTTGAGGTTAATCTATGCCATTTAGCATACAGTGATGCGTGCACACATTTTACGTATGGGTGGTCGCAGCAATCGAACCCACTACCCTGGTGTTACAAGCGCCATGCTCTACCAACTGAGCTACAAAATCCCATCTCCGCAGGCACAATCACATAAACTCTCCTACTTCCCGCTGACAAACAAGGGGTCCATACAAGGGAAATTAAATTAATTAGCTCTGTGACACATGACTCCCTCTCTCTTTCTCTTGAGAAGTGCAATGGTCGATAATTACGAGCAATCGGAGCCGTCTGATTGGAGACCTCCTTTCCTTTTCATGCGGAACAAAGCTGAGAGACACTAATTATTTGTACATTTCCCAAATGGAATTAAATGAAGAATTAATTACATTCTCAATCAAGAATGGAACAATTTCAGCTTTTTTCAATTGAATAAGTGTTTGCTAATGTGAGGCGCTGGAAACCTTAAATGGAAAAGCCTGCTGAGGTAAGAGGACAACAGAGACATATTTTCCCAACTGTGCCCTAACCACTACATCAAAGTCCCGTCCCAGAGAGATCAGTAATGATTACAATAAGGGACTAGATGGAGTCAGGTCTATAATTACTGGCAACCTTGATAAAGATGAGTAAAAAAGACTGTATAAAATAAATAATACAAATACTGAGCTATATTGTATTCTCAATTTTTTTTGGGAAATGTTGTTATTTTATACTAATAAAATTGCTCAGAGAAAGAGATTTTGTTTAACAAGTAATAATACAAATGATTGGCACCCATGTTTGCAATACTCCAGCACACCTCCCCTTGCAAGGATAACAGTCAGCCTTATTCTAAAATGTTTTATGAGCTTGGAAAACATGTTGGGAGGGATCTTAGACCATTCCTCCATAGAGAATCTTTCCAGATCCTTGATGTCCTTCGCCTGCACTCATGGACTCACCTCTTCAATTCAAACAACAGGTTTTCAATAGGGTTCAAACCCGAAGACTGAGATGGGCATTGCAAAATGTTGATTTTGTAGTCAATTAACCATTTCTTTGTTGATTTTGATGTGTGCTTAGGGTTATTGTCTTGCTTGTTTTTGGCTAAAATATCCTGGTACTGGGTAAAGTTCATGATGCCGTTGACCTTAACAAGGGCCCCAGGACCAGTGGAAGCAAAATAGACCCATAACATCAAAGATCCACCACCATATTTTACCGTAGGTATGAGGTACTTTTCTGCATATGCTTCTGTCTTTCAACGCCGTTATTATTTATTTTATAGTCTTTTTTTGTTCATCGTTATTACCTTTATCTTTATTTATGGGTGATTATGGACCTGACTGTAGGTCTCAAGACACTGCATGGTAAGGAGTGAGCTCCTAATAGCCGTTATAACTCATAACATAACTTGAAAGGCAAGCAACTCACATTTGAAGTTTGACCCCACTATCCCCTTAATCGAACAACGAAGTAACTTTGACACACTTTAACATTTTATATAAGTGTTAGTAAAAGTTATACAACAGCATTATATATATATTTTATAAAGACATTCTGAAAAGGAAAGCCAGGTTAAGCCTACCACAGATACGCATGGAATTCTGCATGAACATGCCATCCATATTTAAAACCCACGAAGTGATCAGGAAACTACAGGTGATCTATCTCATGTTTCACTCCAAAGTCCAGAGCTCAAAGCTCAGATATTTAATTTGTTGGAAGCAGACAGACAGACATACAGACAGACAGACTGAATTATTTAAAAAAAAAACTCTGGATCCCGTTTTAAAAGCACAACAATGAGGCCATTGGTTTGTTTTTATTCCAGGCATGCACAGATACAGATGGAGACAGAGACCTTGGTAGAAACCTTGGCCCAGGCTGAACATTCACAACCCTCCTGTCCTGTACCGCCATCTTAAGAGCTCTGATGTCACATCCCTTATGAAAACGTAGTGTACTTAGTATACTCAGCGTGTTTCATGTATACTTATAGTCTACTACATTTCCTCAAGAGAAGTCAAAAAGTAGAGTACCCAACGGCACCGCTGCCTCTTCAGACGGAATACACAGAAACACACCCGCACACACACACACACGCACACGCACGCGCGCACACACGCACGCACACGCACACGCACACACACACACACACACGCACACACACACACACACACACACACACACACGCACACACACACACACACACACACACGCACACACACAGAAAATACCATCCAGACAAAACCAAGATACAGTAACACAGATCCACAGTACGTTTGCAAAGTAAACAATCCCCATCTCATGATGTCATATTGGAGAGGCTAGAGATTGGCATGAGGTGTACAGAACCTCTATGATCTTGTTGAGCATCTCCTGGTTTTGTCAGCTGTCAAAACACAAACCCTCCTGGGGAGAGGATGGCTAGACGAGTGAGAGATGGAAAGCAGAGTAGGAGACAGCAAAAGGCCTTATACTGTATGGGTGAAACAGGAAAACATCAATAGAGTGTCTAAGACCAGGATGGAAAGAAGTGAGATATGTAGGTGGAATGAGAGAAGTTGTGAGAAAGTTTGTCATGAACTTTGACTGTTCTGGTCAGGTTCAGTGCAGTGAAGCTAGATCTAGATGTCTCATTGGCACTGGATGAAAACACCTGAGCGGTAATGTCACGAAGAGTAGTGGAGGAGCTGGTTAGTGCCGGGGCTAGCTCTGCAAACACAGGAGTTTATATAAGGCCGGGAGTCAATCCGAGTGCTCTAGTCGACAATGGAGATTCACGGTAGATTGAAGGTAAACGCTGCAGATGGCAGCTCAATTGAAAATTCTAAATTAAAGCGCAATCAGTAGTTGAAACAATAATAAAGCGTACTCCCTGCCCCTGTTTCAGTAAAAAGCTGAGGGACGAGGATGAAGAAATGAAACCACTCTCAAATTCATAGACAGCGCTAACGGCTGTTATAGTTGTAATGGTTTGAGGCTATACAGCGTTTCTTCACACTTACGTTGTTTACAAACATTAGAGTAAAACAAGCTTATATTTTGGGTTCTGATGGCGTACAACAGTTGAACTAAGCTCATGAGGCATTTATAAGTTATATATCGACGGGTGCATATAATTAATTTATAAGTCCAAAAATTGATGTAGCAACTGCAGATTGCTCCTTTAAATATCAAGCGTGATATGGCACGGTTTCGGGTTGAATACCAGCCTAGGTTTTAGTATATTTCTTTTTTTTATGTCTTGTGTACTGAAATACAATATTCTATCTACCGCTGTGCCCCAAAAGTTCAGACTTTTATCCAAACAAAAACGTGTTATATATTTATTAGCTTAGAATGTTGCGGGAATGTTACTGTGTTCCTCACAGAAATAGATTAGGCTTGAATCAGGGGGAGGATAGACAAAGATCACATCACGGATTCAAGTTTGTACCCTAGGCCTAGAGACAGATCATAAAACCAACAGAAAATATACTGTATTTTTAATTTAGATTTTTTTTTTACATAATCCTGATGCCTGTATTTTTTTTGTACTTGGCTCGGAATAGCTAACTAAAGAATCAAAAGCATTTCAGTCAAATCGAATTTAAACGAGTTAAACGATATGAGCTGACAGAGCGACGTGGAGCTTTCTTTTCAAGCTACAGCAGTTAACCTGCAACTTAATTTGACACTCATGCAACTTAATTTGATTTAATATACTCCCCGAATGTTGTGAATTATCTTCCAACCGTGCAACGCAATATAAAAATGATTCGGTCTATGAAATGTGAAATCGGTCCGTAGAAATCATTCTCACACGGAGCTTTCCACACATATTATGGCTTTACAGTTACTGTGGAGAAGGTGGAGAAGGTGTAGAAGGTGGAGAAGGTGGAGAAAGGGGAAAAAGTTGAAGAAGGTGGAGAAGGTGCTTTTAGTTTCCTTAAGTGTCCTTGCGTCAATGACCTTTGAAATATCTGAATCCTTTATAATGTAATGTTATTTGTGGGTAGCACTTCATAATAACTCCATGTAATAAAGCATTTATAAAGGATTAGTCAATAGTTTATTCATAATTCATTCATCATTACTTCAATCATAAGATGTTTACTATAGGTCCTTATAAACCATTTACTAATCATTAGTAAAACAAATTGTTGTGTGTGTGTGTGGGGGGACTATTTTGGGGCTATTTATACTTTATAAATACTTTATAAATGTTTTGAGTGACCAGTGTAATATCTCACAGAAATATGGACATGTTATTGGTAGACATTCCAGCAGTCCCTGATGCACCTTAAGGTCTCAAAATGGCCTAGAACATATCAATCGTAAAATAATAATCACACAACACAGGATGTTAAAAGAAATACACTGAGTATACAAAACATTAAGAACATGCAATAGACTGATCAGGTGAATCCAGGTGAAAGCTATGATCCCTGACTGATGTCATCTGTTAAATCCACTTCAATCAGTGTAGATGAAGGGGAGGAGACAGGTTAAAGAAGGATTTTTAAGCCTTGAAACAATTGAGACATGGGATTGTGCATTGGGCAATTCAATATTAGGAAGGTGTCACTAATGTTTGGTATACCCAGTGTATATAAAATATTTTATTCACAAAAACAGTTGTGAAACAACTGTTGCAAGGACTTGAGGAAGAGCTGTTATGTGAATGTTTTGCTAATGTTGTCAACCTCGCTAACATGAGCTAATCATAAAGCAGGGAGATGTAGCCTACGCACAACAGCTGGCTGGACCAGACAGTTTTTCTCTAGTGGATTTTTATGCCTTCATTACTTCTGTTATGTGATTGAGGTAGAAACGTTATTGTTTGATTTGCCGGTAGAAATGTTAGATGTATAACCTTTAAATGCTTCGAGCGCTTTGTTATTTTGACCACAGACTATTTTCACTTTGTTTGGCAGCACCTTTACTGTGCCTTTAAAAGTAACTCTAAACATAATGGAATAGTTCAGCAAAATAATATATTTGGATATTTGTTTCCTTACCTTATAAGCAACAGGAAATGTGAATTATTGTGTGGATTATATTTAATGGACATTTTTGTAGGGGTTGAAAAACGTTTAGTCGGGGCAATTCAAGTCTGACATTTTAAAGTGGAAATTACAAACTTTAGAAGCCTTTTTAAACCTCAAATACACTACAAGTTTGCATTTTCTGCTGTGCAGGACTTTCCTGCAAAAACAGGGTGATCCAATTTAGATCCTGCATATTTATGCTCATTTTTATAGCAATTTTAACAATACCCATCTGCAATATCCTTGGCCACCTTCACTGTGCTAAGAGGGAGAGAAGTAGCAAATTGTACTCACCACATGCACACTGCCATACCTCCGTCCAGAGGGAAATGATCTGTCTTCGACGATTGTTGCAGTGTAGTAGGTCTTCAGTGGGACAAACATATGCCCCTACTTGTATCTGTACAGCATTTTTAGTCTTTAACTCGCCTCAACTCACAGTTTCCATAGTAACGGGCTGGGAGGAATTGAAGACTGAAAATGACATACAGGACATTCCGATGAGCGGGCTCAAAACTTCCTGAAAGGTCAGCCATTGGTGGGATGTATAATTGAAAGTGGTACGATGAGACATTGGAACATTCATGCTGTCATTACATAGCATTATATCAAAAATATTTATTGCATTAATATCGAGCTTGTGAGCAAGAAACCTACATTAAAGACATAGAGGGCTTTCAACTCTGAACACCAGTGTTTTACTGTTGAGTAAAAGTTGCACTTGGGACACACAACGCTGGACTCATAGGAAAAAGTTCAAAGAGATGTATGTACATAGCTACCTCAATTACCTCGTAACCCTGCACATCGACTCTGTACTGGTACTCACTGTATATAGCCATGTTATTACCTGGTACTCACTGTATATAGCCATGTTATTACCTGGTACTTCCTGTATATAGCCATGTTATTACCTGGTACTCTCTGTATACAGCCATGTTATTACCTGGTACTCCCTGTATATAACCATGTTATTACCTGGTACTCCCTGTATATAACCATGTTATTACCTGGTACTCCCTGTATATAGCCATGTTATTACCTGGTACTCCCTGTATATAGCCATGTTATTACCTGGTACTCCCTGTATACAGCCATGGTATTACCTGGTACTCACTGTATATAGCCATGTTATTACCTGGTACTCCCTGTATATAGCCATGTTATTACCTGGTACTCCCTGTATATAGCCATGTTATTACCTGGTACTCCCTGTATATAGCCATGTTATTACCTGGTACTCCCTGTATATAGCCATGTTATTACCTGGTACTCCCTGTATACAGCCATGTTATTACCTGGTACTCCCTGTATATAACCATGTTATTACCTGGTACTCCCTGTATATAGCCATGTTATTACCTGGTACTCCCTGTATATAGCCATGTTATTACCTGGTACTCCCTGTATATAGCCATGTTATTACCTGGTACTCCCTGTATATAGCCATGTTATTACCTGGTACTCCCTGTATACAGCCATGTTATTACCTGGTACTCCCTGTATACAGCCATGTTATTACCTGGTACTCCCTGTATACAGCCATGTTATTACCTGGTACTCCCTGTATACAGCCATGTTATTACCTGGTACTCCCTGTATATAACCATGTTATTACCTGGTACTCCCTGTATATAGCCATGTTATTACCTGGTACTCCCTGTATATAGCCATGTTATTACCTGGTACTCCCTGTATATAACCATGTTATTACCTGGTACTCCCTGTATATAGCCATGTTATTACCTGGTACTCCCTGTATACAGCCATGTTATTACCTGGTACTCCCTGTATACAGCCATGTTATTACCTGGTACTCCCTGTATACAGCCATGTTATTACCTGGTACTCCCTGTATATAACCATGTTATTACCTGGTACTCCCTGTATACAGCCATGTTATTACCTGGTACTCCCTGTATATAGCCATGTTATTACCTGGTACTCCCTGTATATAGCCATGTTATTACCTGGTACTCCCTGTATATAGCCATGTTATTACCTGGTACTCCCTGTATATAACCATGTTATTACCTGGTACTCCCTGTATATAGTCATGTTATTACCTGGTACTCCCTGTATATAACCATGTTATTACCTGGTACTCCCTGTATATAGCCATGTTATTACCTGGTACTCCCTGTATATAGCCATGGTATTACCTGGTACTCCCTGTATATAGTCATGTTATTACCTGGTACTCCCTGTATATAACCATGTTATTACCTGGTACTCCCTGTATATAACCATGTTATTACCTGGTACTCCCTGTATATAGCCATGTTATTACCTGGTACTCCATGTATATAGCCATGTTATTACCTGGTACTCCCTGTATATAGCCATGTTATTACCTGGTACTCCCTGTATATAGCCATGTTATTACCTGGTACTCCCTGTATATAACCATGTTATTACCTGGTGCTCCCTGTATATAGTCATGTTATTACCTGGTACTCCCTGTATATAACCATGTTATTACCTGGTACTCCCTGTATATAGCCATGTTATTACCTGGTACTCCCTGTATATAGCCATGGTATTACCTGGTACTCCCTGTATATAGTCATGTTATTACCTGGTACTCCCTGTATATAACCATGTTATTACCTGGTACTCCCTGTATATAACCATGTTATTACCTGGTACTCCCTGTATATAGCCATGTTATCACCTGGTACTCCCTGTATATAGCCATGTTATCACCTGGTACTCCCTGTATATAGCCATGTTATTACCTGGTACTCCCTGTATATAGCCATGTTATTACCTGGTACTCCCTGTATATAGCCATGTTATTACCTGGTACTCGCTGTATATAGCCATGTTATTTTTACTTGTTGTTGTTATTCATTATTCACTGTGTATTTATTCCTTGTATTTCTATTTTGATTTATTTTGTATCTTTAAGTCTGTTGAAAAAAGGACCCGTAACTTAACATTTCACTGTTAGTCTACACCTGTTGTGTGACAAATCCAATGTTATTTTATTTGTTGGCTGCAAGGAATACTGATTTGGGCGGCTCATTTCCCACCAGATTTGTCCCCCATCTGACCTGGGATTTGAATTGACAATTCTCTTGTTGCTGGCCTGCCTCTCTGACCTCTGTGCTACCTCTCTGACCTCGGGGCTACCTCTCTGACCTCTGGGCTACCTTCCGCCCCCATATTACTGACTTCATACACTTATTTTAGATTATAGACTGAACATCCATTTGCCTTTGAGCTGTGTATAAAATTATCATTTATCGTGATTGTGTTAGCCATATTAGTTCACTGAATACTTCAAGTTATATTGAGGCTGTCTTTATTTTATGAGTCAAGATTTCATGCTCTAGTTCACTAATACCTTCGTAGGTATAATTCTGTGGGCCTAATTCAGATAATGCATGTCATAACAACAAGATGCCCAGAGCTCTCCTCACCCGCAAAATTTCAGTTGCATGTCGCACCCTACACTACACTTATCTGTCTAATGCATGTGCGTAGCTGACCCGCTCCATAGCAAGCTGCTCTATCCATTGGTGAAGTAATTTGATGTCGAGCTAAATAAAAAAATAAAAATCAGAAGTTTAAAAAGGAACAGAAAGGAACGATATGAACTGTTACTTTTTTTTGTTGATCAAACCGGTTCAGAACTTGACTTTGCTGGTCAGAACAGTGGAACGAAACAAAATAAATAATGGTTCTGTTCAGAACGAAACGATTGGAAAATAATTTAGGTTGCAACCCTTGCAATGTGGCAGTTCTTTCAAGTTTCAACTTTTGAGTTACAGACATTTCCCTCCTCTAAGTTGGCACGGCTTGATGTTTCTGGGAATAAATAAAATGTCCCTAACAACAACTGCATACAGAGAAATACCCTTCTTCATACACTTTGCCCACAGGAAGACCAGTTGATAGCCCACTTTGCCCACAGGAAGACCAGTTGATAGCCCACTTTGCCCACAGGAAGACCAGTTGATAACCCACTCTGCCCACAGGAAGACCAGCTGATAGCCCACTTTGCCCACAGGAAGACCAGTTGATAACCCACTCTGCCCACAGTAAGACCAGCTGATAACCCACTCTGCCCACAGTAAAACCATCTGATAATCCACTCTGCCCACAGTAAAACCATCTGATAATCCACTCTGCCCACAGTAAAACCATCTGATAATCCACTCTGCCCACAGTAAGACCATCTGATAATCCACTCTGCCCACAGTAAGACCAGCTGATAATCCACTCTGCCCACAGTAAAACCATCTGATAATCCACTCTGCCCACAGTAAGACCATCTGATAATCCACTCTGCCCACAGTAAAACCATCTGATAATCCACTCTGCCCACAGTAAAACCATCTGATAATCCACTCTGCCCACAGTAAAACCATCTGATAATCCACTCTGCCCACAGTAAAACCATCTGATAATCCACTCTGCCCACAGTAAAACCATCTGATAATCCACTCTGCCCACAGTAAAACCATCTGATAATCCACTCTGCCCACAGTAAAACCATCTGATAATCCACTCTGCCCACAGTAAAACCATCTGATAATCCACTCTGCCCACAGTAAAACCATCTGATAATCCACTCTGCCCACAGTAAAACCATCTGATAATCCACTCTGCCCACAGTAAAACCATCTGATAATGTGAGTCAGTTTTACTGATTGATAAGGGAACAACACTAGGATAACATCACATGAATGTGTAGCCTAAGTGATACCAATAAATTAGATTTGAGAGATCTTATCAGAAACAAATAAAAGTGAAGTGGGTGAGTGATGTTGTTTCATAAGTTGTTAAACATACAAGATCAACCAATTATTTTTGACAGTTGGTCGTATTGAGAGAAAGATGCTGTCTCAATGGCAAAAATAAAACTGACGACCTCTAATTACGTTGATTGTCTCCGATTGATTGGCTGTTTGCTTATGAGGACATGCAGAAATGGACCGTTACGCTCTGATGAAGGGTTGAACATCGTAGACAAAATGCATCAGCAGACATATACAATGGGGTCCAAAATTATATGACACCCTTGATAAAGATGAGCAATAATGACTGTATAAAATAAATAATTTTAAATACTGAGCTATATTGTATGAAAAAAAATGAAATTATATTATTTTATACTATTACAAATGCTTAGAGAGATTTTGTTTAAAATAGCCCCATAACATCAAAGATCCACCACCATATTTTACAGTAGGTATGGGGTTATTTCGACGCCAAACCCACCACTGGTGTGCGAAGCTCAAACACCTGGAGTTTGCTAAACGGCATTGGAACTTGGATTGGAACCGGTGCTTTGGTCAGGTGACATGAAAATATCCTTCGCACACCAGCGGTGAGTTTGGCATCGAAATGAGAAATGCATAAGTGGGAAAGAACCCCATACCTACTGTAAAATATGGTGCTGGGTCTTTGATGTTATGGGGCTGTTCTGCGACCATGTCTCACAGCTGTTTACTGGTGAAGGTGTACTGAAGGTGTATTAACACGGAAAGGTTAATAACCCTATTTCTCTCACTTTTCTTTTGTATTCATGTGGATGATTACGACCGTGTTTCTCTCACCTAGTTGTGAACATATTAGGTGACCCCATGGTGTAATGTTACGTTATGACCGTCATGTAGGAGTATGAAAATGTATGCACTCACTAACTGTAAGTCCCTCTGACTAAAATGTAAATGTAGGTGACCCCATGGTGTAATGTTACAATTATGTCAAGATGTAACCCACAGCTTGGCTAGGGTATCAAAAGAATGTAACCTTTCCCCTAATTCGCAGGTTTTCCAGAAATATCAAGAATCCTCCAACCTGGATATCTGGAAAACCTGAGAATTTTGCAAGTATGACAATTACATTCTAACAGTGACAAGCACGATTATCTATCTCACCTGCTTGTTCATGAAGATATAGATAACGGGGTTGATGACCGTGCTGGTCTTGGCCATGATCGCGGGCACGATGCTGGCCTCGGGGGTGACCAGGCCCGGGCGTCCGAAGGTCGCCAGCAAGGCCATGACCCCATAAGGCAACCAGCACATCAGGTACACCATCACCATGACGACCACCATGATGAGAACACGCTGCTCCCTCTTCCTGCTCATAGTTGTGTTGATTCCGCTAACCTGCGGAGGCAATAAGCAGGGGGGGAGAGAGGAAGAAGACATGTGCAGTCGATGAAAGAGAAAGAGACCAGAGGAAAAATAGGTAACAGAGAAGCATAGAAAGACAGGAAGTGTGAGAGTACAACCTTTAGAATGTCACTCTGTCACTTTAGAATGTCACTTTAGAATGTCACTCTTGCAGACACGGGGAACGCACTATGCATCAGAGTGGAATCAGAGAAAGACAGTGAAGGGAATGAGATGGAGTGGCTTTTCCTTGATCACTTTTCCCAGACAGGCACGTTCTGACAAACACACACAAAGTGCATTGTCTGTTTAGCTTCTGGTGTGTGACAGGAATCCTAATTTCTTGACTTTTCCCCCAAACGTAAACAGGAACGGAGTAAAACACATAAAGCACATGGAAACCATGGAAACCATGGAAACCATGGAAACCACATGACTCCATTCCATTTATTCCATTCCAGACGTTACAATGAGCCCGCCACCTATAGCTCCTCCCACCAGCCTCCTCTGGTGCCGAACAATGGAGATGCCGATATTCAAACACTGTTTAGATTTGGGGGATTGTCTCCCGAGTGGCGCAGTGGTCTAAGGCTGTGCCACTAGTTCGAATCCAGGCTCTGTCGCAGCTGGCCGCGACCGGGAGACCCATGGGGCGGCGCACAATTGGCCCAGGGTAGGGGAGGGAATGGCCGGCAGGGATGTAGCTCAGTTGGTAGAGCACGGCGTTTGCAATGCCAGGGTTGTGGGTTCGATTCCCACGGCGGGCCAGTATGAAAAATAAATAAAAATAACCATAAAAAAAAGGTTAAACAAATAACAATGTATGCTCTCAATAACTGTAAGTCGCTCTGGATGAGAGCGTCTGCTAAATGACTAAAATGTAATTACAATGAGCCTGTCCTCCTATAGCTCCTCCCACCAGCCTCCACTGTTAGGCTCAGGGACACATGTCTCATGGCTGGATTCTAAGGAACACACACTGTAGAAACACAACCCGCTGGGCTTCTTGCTCTTCACAAACATGAGCTGTTAATATTTCACTGTCTGTGTTGTTTCCTGATGGCCGCCCATCAGCTAACAGTGAAATGCTTACTGATGGACCTTCACAACAATACAGAGAGAAAAACGGAGAACTAATAGAAAGATAATAACACCAGGAATAAATACACAAGTTTCCACGGAGACAGACACCGACAAAAACCCAGGTTCAAAAGGCCTCAGTGCTACCATGATTTAGGGGATTGGAGTGTTTTCAGCCACCCAAACAAACATCAGAAAAAAACTATTACTGAAGCATGAAACAACATCCATCAATCACTAAATCTCATGACAGCGAGATTCACTCAGTCCATCTCTGCCTGTCTCTCCAAAGACAACCCTGTGATGATTTATGTTGGAGGTCTCTTCCCACTCCCCTATGCATTGTGTGTTAGGGTTAGGGTTAACTAGGCACTAGTGAGCATGGGAGTATTATCACATTTCAATGTTTTTTGATATACAGTGCATTCGGAAAGTATTCAGACCCCCTTCCCTTTTTCCACATGTATTTAAAAAAAAGTTTTGCTCATCAATGTACACACAATACCCCATAATGACAAAGCGAGACCAGGTTTTTAGAAATTTTTGCAAACGTATTAAAAATTAAAAACGGAAATTATTTAAACAAGTATTCAGACCCTTTGCTATGAGACTCGAAATTGAGCTCAGGTGCATCCTGTTTCCATTGATCATCCTTGAGATGTTTCTACAACTTGATTGGAGTCAACCTGTGGTAAATTCAATTGATTGGACATGATTTGGAAAGGCACACACCTGTCTATATAAGGTCCTACAGTTGACAGGGCATGTCAGAGCAAAAACACAAGCCATGAGGTCGAAGGAATTGCCCGTAGAGCTCCGATACAGGATTGTGTCGAGGCAGAGATATGGGGAAGGGTACCAAAAAATGTCTGCAGCATTGAAGGTCCCCAAGAAGATAGTGGCCTCCATCATTCTTAAATGGAAGAAGTTTGGAACCACCAAGACTCTTCCTAGAGCTGGCCGCCCAGCCAAACTGAGCAATCGGGAGAGGGCCTTGGTCAGGGAGGTGACGAAGAGTTCCTCTATGATGATGGGAGAACCTTCCAGAAGGATAACCATCTCTGCAGCACTCCACCAATCAGGCCTTTATGGTAGGGTGGCCAGAACGGAACCACTCCTCAGTAAAAGGCACATGACAGTCCGCTTGGAGTTTTCCAAAAGGCACCTAAAGGACTCTCAGACCATGAAAAACAAGATTTTCTGGTTTGATGAAAACAAGATTGAACTCTTTGGCCAGAATGCCAAGAGTCACATCTGGAGGAAACCTGGCACCATCCCTACGGTGAAGCATGGTGGTGGCAGCATCATGCTGTTGGGATGTTTTTCAGCAGCAGGGACTGGGAGACTAGTCAGGATCGAGGGAAAGATGAACGGAGCAAAGTACAGAGAGATCCTTGATGAAAACCTGCTCCAGAGCGCTCAGGACCTCAGACTGGGGCAAAGGTTCACCTTCCAACAGGACAACGACGCTTAAGCACACAGCCAAGACAACGCAGGACTGGCTTCGGGACAAGTCTCTGAATGTCCTTGAGTGGCCCAGCCAGAGCCCGAACTTGAACCCGATTTAACATCTCTGGAGAGACCTGAAAACGCTCCCCATCCAACCTGACAGAGCTTGAGACGATCTGCAGAGAAGAATGGGAGAAACTCCCCAAATACAGGTGTGCCAAGATTGTAGCGTCATACCCAAGAAGACTCAAGTCTGTAATCGCTGCCAAAGGTGCTTCAACAAAGTACTGAGTAAAGGGTCTGAATACTTCTGTAAATGTGATATTTGTCCGTTGTTTATTTTGTATACATTTGCTAAAATTTCTAAAAACCAGTTTTTGCTTTGTCATTATGGGGTATTGTGTGTGGATTGATGAGGGGGAAAAACTATTTAATCCATTTTGTAATAAGGCTGTAATGTAACAAAATGTGGAAAAAGTCAAGGGGTCTGAATACTTTCCGAATGCACTGTAAATTATTCCTAAACATGACCATAATTATTCTGTTTACAGTGGGAATTACCAGTAAATTGGCCCACTGCTTAAAGTTTGGACTGCTTGGGACTCTGTATTTATGCTGTTGTTGAGGCCTCTGCATTATAATCAACTTTTTTCAGTTTTGCCTAGAGGCAGAGACCAATTTAGCCAAAGTCTAAGAGCTAACAGCCTTAAACCAGTGTCTTCGTAGGATTGCACCCAATTTACCTCATAGCATCTTTACGCTTCCCTAAAAAAGCTAACTATTCACTCTCCAATCACAACTCAAGTCCTAAAGGGCCACAATGTCCACTGTTTTGTCCCCTCCATGCTACTAAATCGATTATCGTCACTGACTGGAACGCATACTGGACTGCTCTTCAAGACAGAAGTTGTGGACCCCTGCATTTTAAGAATGCGAGAAAAGGTCAGAATTGGAGAGGAAATGTCAAATCTACGATGGACACAAGCCTTTTGATCCACTCTCCATTTTGGCTCTAACAACCCTTTGGTCCATAAGATAACTGTTTATCTGGGCAAAGGACACTTAATGGGTTCAATTTAAAAATCATTAGATTGAACCCATTAAGTGTCCTTTGATTTCCCCAAACAGTAGACTAAAAGACTGATTGGTTAAATCAAGACTCTGCTCAGTAACTTAGAAAGACTTGGAAAGAGGAGATACAAAGACAGGAAAAAAATGTCCCTCAAGTATCAGTGTGTTGTAGCCAAGAAGAGGTCAAAATGATTGACACCCCTAAAGGTTTTTAATATAAAATATATTCCTTGCACACAATGACTACGTCAAGCTGGTGACACTACAAACTTGCTGGATGCATTTGCAAACTGTTTACGCCCCTCTTGTTGGCGGAGAGAACATATTGCAGGTTTTAAAGCTTATTTTCTTGCAATTCTATACACTTTGCCATGTCTAATGCGTATTCATGTGATATTTGAGTGACTCATTCATTACAACAAAATCTATGGACTAAAAAACCTAGCTAAAAAACAGCTGACGTGGGCTAGTTGATCTGGACATTTCTGACAAGTTATAAATAGCTCTCTAAGGTCTGCAATGACTGACATGACAAGAGGAAAAATGATGATGCACTACCCAATTTAGAAATTGCACCTTGTGCATTCTACTATTACAACTTGAATGCCGGACTGAGTTCCCCACAAAATTTAAAAGAATAATATTTGTTTTATTTGCCGACCCCTCGAAAAGCTGAAATGTCTTGAGTCAATAAGTATTCAAGACCTTTGTTATGGCACTATGTGTGCAATAATAGTGTTTAACATGATTTTTGAATGACTACCTCATCTCTGTACCCTACACATACAATTATCTGTAAGATCCCTTAGTCGAGCAGTGAATTTCAAACACAGATTCAACCACAAAGACCAGTGAGGTTTTCCAATGCCTTGCAAAGGGCACCTATTGGTAGATGGGTAAAAAAAAGCTAACATTGAATATCCCTTTGACATGGTGAAGTTATTAATTACACTTTGGATGGTGTATCAACACACCCAGTCACTACACAGATACAGGTGTCCTTCCTACTTCAGTTGCCGGAGAGGAAGGAAACCGCTCAGGGATTTCACCATGAGGCCAATGGTGACTTTAAAACAGTTACAGAGTTGAATGACTGTGATAGGCGAAAACTGAGGACGGATCAACAACATTGTAGTTACTCCACAATACTAGCCTAATTGACAGAGTGAAATGAAGGAAGCCTGTACAGAATAAAAATATTCCAAAACATGCATCCTGTTTACAACAAGGCGCTAAAGTAATACTGCAAAAATGTGTCAAAGCAATTCACTTTTTGTCCTGAACATTACTTGTCACGCCCTGGCTCTGGGGACTCTTTAATGTTGAGCCAGGGTGTGTAGGTGTATTGTTTAGTTTTCTATGTGTTTCATTCTAGATCGTTTATTTCTATGTTGGCCAGGGTGGTTCCCAATCAGAGACAGCTGTAGCTCGTTGTCTCTGATTGGGGCCCATACTTAGGCAGCCTTTTGGCATGTATGTTTTGTGGGATCTTGTTCCGTTAAGGTTTGTTTTGGTGTATAACCTAGGACTTCACGTATCGTTTGGTTTGTTGTTTTGGTTCGTGTGTGTACTAGAAATAAAAAGATGTACGCTTACCACGCTGCACCTTGGTCCGCATCTTACGGCGATCGTGACATTACTGAGTACCACTCTCCATATTTTCAAGCATAGTGGTGGCTGCATCATGTTGAGAGTATGCTTGTAGTCGTTAAGGACTGGGGAGTTTTTCAGGATAAAAAATTAATGGAGCTAAGCACAGGCAGAATCCTAGAGGAAAAATTGGTTCTGTCTGCTTTCCATCAGACACTGGGAGATGAATTTACCTTTTAGCAGGACAATAACCTAAAACACAATGTCACGGATTCAGCCGAGGCTGCTCCTCCTCCTTGCTCGGGCAGGCTTCGGCGTTTGTCGTCCCCGGAGTACTAGCTGCTGCCGATCGATGTTTCGGTGTTTGTCTTGTTTGGTCTTTATTGTTTACACCTGTTTCCCATTATGTTTTATTGTGTTCCCTTTATAACCCTCTGTTTCTCATTGTGTATTGTGCGTAATTGTTTTGGTCTTTGCGGCAGTTGCCCATGTGTACGGGTCATATTATTTCCTCTCTGATTGAGGTTGCCCTTGTACTTTGTATTTGCACTGCATCCAGTAAAGTTTCTGCCAGTAGCTCGGTGTCCTGCTCTTGACTTCGCCTACCGCATACACGTCACTGTGACAGAATTACGCACCTTTAGACATGGAGTCAGCAGGAGCGGCGGTGCCAGCTGGATCAATAGAAGAGCGTGTAGAACAACAAGCGGCTATGATCCAGGCTCTCGGCACCGCCATGGAACAGGTGGTGAAAACCGTGGAGCGATGGGAGAGAAGAAGTTGGTCTACACCTCCTCCGACGATACCACCACCATCAGCTATGCCCATCGCTTCATCTCCGGGGTCCAGTGGGATTCGGCTCTCGCTCCCGAGGGCTTATGATGGCACAGCTGCCGGGTGTCAGGGTTTCCTGCTCCAGGTGGAACTCTACCTGGCAACCATCCACCCGGCGCCCTCGGGATACGAGAGCGTGTCCGCCCTCATCTCCTGTCTATCCGGCAAGGCGCTGGAGTGGGCCAACGCCGAGTGGGGGGGAATAGACGCCGCTACAGTTCACCCGCCGCTTCAGGGCAGTATTCGATCATCCACCAGAGGGTAAGGCGGCAGGTGAACGTCTATTCCACCTCCGACAGGGCAGGAGGAGCGCGCAGGAGTTCGCACTGGACTTCCGAACACTGGCTGCCAACGCGGGATGGAATGAGAGGGCCCTCATCGACCACTACAGATGTAGCCTGAGGGAGGACGTGCGTCGGGAATTGGCCTGCAGGGACACCAACCTAAACTTCGATCAACTGGTGGACATGTCGATTCGCCTGGACACCCTGTTGGCTACCCGCGGACGTCCGGACTCGGGGCCGTCCATTCCATCGCCCAGCACTTCCGAGCCGACCCCTATGGAGTTCGGAGGTGCTGGTACTAGGAGAGAGACCAGGAGAGAGGCCGTCCCCTGCACCAACTGTGGCCGCAGAGGACACACTGCTGGTCGGTGCTGGGGAGGGTCTCCTCGGAATCGAGGCAGTAGGCCGCGCACTGATGAGTCATTCCAGGTGAGTAGGCGCCCAACTCACCCAGAGCTCCCTGTTGCGCATATGTGTATTAAAGTTGTGTTTCCCGAGGTTTCTCCTCATTCCCAGCATAAGGCGCTAGTCGATTCAGGCGCAGCTGGGAATTTTATCGATCGCCATTTCACCCATAAGTTAGGGATTCCTATAGTTCCAGTGGATGTGCCCTTCCCTATACATGCCCTAGATAGTCGCCCTTTGGGGTCTGGGTTGATTAGGGAGGTCACAGCGCCGCTCAGGATGAAAACGCAGGAGGGCCATGAGGAGATAATTCGGTTGTATTTGATTGACTCTCCTGCGTTTCCCGTGGTGTTGGGGCTTCCCTGGTTGAAGTCTCATGACCCCAACATTTCATGGCAACAGAGGGCTCTCAAGGGATGGTCTGATCAGTGTGTCGGGAGGTGTGTGGGTGTTTACGTAGGGGCCACGACGGTGGAAAGTCCGAACCAAGTTCCCACCATGCACATTCCACCTGATTATGCCGATTTGGCTCTCGCCTTCTGTAAAAAGAAGGCGACTCAATTACCACCCCATCAACAGGGGGATTGTGCGATAAACCTCCAAGTAGGCGCTGCGCTTCCCCGTAGCCATGTGTATCCTCTGTCTCAGGCGGAGACGGCGGCTATGGAAACATATGTCGCCGAATCGCTGAGACAGGGATACATACGGCCGTCCACTTCCCCTGCGTCCTCAAGTTTCTTTTTTGTGAAGAAGAAAGATGGGGGTTTACGCCCGTGTATTGACTACCGTGGTCTCAATCAGATCACCATCAAATACAGCTATCCTCTCCCTCTGATTGCTAGTATGACGGAGTCATTACACGGGGCGCGATTCTTCACAAAATTCGATCTCAGGAGCGCGTACAACCTGGTGCACATTAGGGAGGGAGATGAGTGGAAGACAGCATTCAGTACCACCTCGGGTCACTATGAGTACCTCGTCATGCCATACGGTTTAATGAATGCTCCTTCAGTCTTCCAATCATTTGTGGATGAGATTTTCCGGGACTTGCATGGACAGGGTGTAGTGGTGTATATTGATGACATTCTAATATACTCCGCTACCCGCGCAGAGCATGTGTCCCTGGTTCGTCGGGTGCTTGGTAGACTGTTGGAGCATGACCTGTATGCAAAGGCGGAGAAATGTCTGTTCTTCCAGGAGTCCATCTCCTTCCTGGGACACCGGTCTTGTCTGGTGTCACCGGTGGTATGGGAGGTTGATGCGGACATCGAGCGGGCGTTACGTACCGATCCTACTCCCCCACAGTGTCCAGAGGGTCGGAAGTACGTGCCGCTCGAGGTTCGTAATCGATTAATATATTGGGCTCACATGTCACCTTCCTCTGGCCATCCTGGTATTGGACGGACAGTGCACTGCCTTAGTGGAAAGTACTGGTGGCCCACTTTGGCTAAGGACGTGAGGGTTTATGTTTCCTCCTGCTCGGTGTGCGCTTAGTGTAAGGCGCCTAGACACCTACCCAGAGGGAAATTACAACACCTACCCGTTCAACAACGACCGTGGTCTCACCGCTCTGTGGATTTCGTCACGGACCTTCCCCCCTCCCAGGGGAATACGACGATCTTGGTCGTTGTGGATCAGTTTTCAAAGGCCTGCCGTCTCATTCCTATGCCAGGTCTCCCTACAGCCCTACAAACTGCTGATGCCCTGTTTACACACGTCTTCCGGCACTACGGGGTACCTGAGGATATAGTGTCTGATCGGGGTCCCCAGTTCACCTCTAGAGTCTGGAGGGCGTTTATGGAACGTCTGGGGGTCTCGATTA